>NC_081553.1:117167718-117467718 GCF_963082655.1 Stomoxys calcitrans
TGTGGGAGTTATAAGAGAAGAAATTTGTTCCGGTTTGCCATTAGTTTGTGTAACCAAATTACCTTTTCTGGCACAGCAATAGCCATGTTTTGTTTTTTTACCACGTCTCCATTCGATTATTCCTCTATTTCAAATGAAATTTTGAAAATAGAAATTAAAGCAAAAGTGAATAAATTGTTAAAAAGCGTATAAAAATAAACATCATAAAATAAATTTAGACACGGAAATAATTAAAAATAGATAAACTAAAATTAAAAAAACTTAGTTAACAAAAAAAAATGACTAATAAGTTAAATAAAATTTAATAAAAATACAAACTATAAAATATTCCCTTATCCACATCCACATTATATGAAAACGTAAAACAGATTTATTGTTTTATTATCACAATTTTATTTTTTTTTAATACAGGAATACTATACGAACATCTCGAATAGTATTCGTTAAGATCTTACAATTTTGAGTAAGTTTATTAGAAAATTGGGAAAGAGAAATGTCGTTGTTAAGGTCACCTCCGCCTTCCGCTTCTGGGACTAATGACTCTATTTGTCTAATATGTAAAGAAGGTCTGTTTGAAAGCCAAGACTGCATTTTTATTTCACAATGTGAACATGCGTTTCATCGGAGCTGTATGGAAAAGACTCCATCTAATTCGATGGAATGTCCCATATGCAAACGTCCATGTGAGTTATCGGATTTTCGTCCTTTGAATCTCCCGTCTCAAGATCCCCGAACCATTCATAATGATTCGGCAGACCCTTCTACAATGCCTCTTCAGACTTCGAGGTCGGAAACTACTAGTTCCCGTGGTAGGGGTCGCGGTGCTTTTGCGAAGCAGTATAACACGAGGAGCTCAAGTAAGAATCTTACTCCGGACACGAATCAGTTACAATTACCAGATATGGCGGATATTTTGAACGGTCAGGGGGAGAATAATACTGCCTCTAGGGCTAATTTGGGCAATAACCAGGGTACCCATAGTCTTCCTAGTCGAAATACGCCACGACGTACAGGTATTATGAATGATATGGTAGACTATGCTAGGTTGAGTCACATGATTGAGTCTAGCTTGACGAGAATACTACAAAATCTCAATATGAATCCGAATTCAAACACTGTTCATCCCAATACGACCCTGCCTTCCGTCCCAAATCAATATACACATCCCCGGAATGATACAGAGGCTCAAGGACATTTAAGGAATTTATCTCCAATGACGAATTTTTCTCTTGGGACCGATAGAATTGCTTCCATTATTAAGAATTGGAACCTTCAGTTCGACGGTTCTGCTCAAGGACTTGACGTAGAGGAGTTTTTATATAGGGTTAAACTGCTCACTGCTGACAATTTCGATGAGGATTACACTATTGTATGTAAACATCTCAATGTGCTTTTGACCGGTAAGGCGCGGGAATGGTTCTGGCGTTACCGCAAGCAGGTTCCCTCCGTTGTTTGGGAGGATTTCTGTGCCGCTATCCGCTACCAGTACAAGGATTTCAAATCCGATTCGGATATTCGCGAGGAGCTTAGGAATAGAAAGCAGAGGCTCGGGGAGAACTTTGAGTCATTCTATGATTCCGTTTCATCGATTTTAGATCGATTGAGTACACCTATCCCAGAGACTGAACTGATTGAGATCGTTAAGAGGAATTTGCGTCCAGAGATCAGACACGAATTGTTGTATGTGCCCATATTTTCGATCGCACATCTGCGAAAATTAATCCAAATGCGTGAGAATTTGTTAAATGATGAGGGTTGCCGACGTCAACTGGCGAACAAGGCTGCAAACATTCAATACCCTCGTAGAAATGTGGCGGAAATTGAGTTGTTGAATGATCCTGTTGCCGATTTGGAATCGGAGAGTGGTTTTGATGTTGATGCTATAGTAAACCCCTCATCTTCGCATAAATGTTGGAACTGCCAAGAGGCAGGACACTTTTGGGAGGACTGCATTAAGGAGAGGACCGTTTTCTGCTACGGCTGCGGGGCTAGGAATACCTACAAACCCAGTTGTGTTAAATGCAGTACGAGAAAGCTTTTCGTCCCGAAAATCTCTAACCCTCCACATGTTCCAAAAAACTAGTAATGAATCCTCTTGGGGATGATGTGCCAGGGCACCAACCTGATTTGACCTTTTCAGATAATTCGCCACCAAAAGTGACTGTTCTTAAAAGAATTATACCCGGAGATGACGGCCACCAGATCTTCCCCGTACGTCCTCTCAGACCATACCATCAAAGATGGGCGGATTATTTAGCCAGAAGGGATTTAATTTTTAATGTAGATTCTGCTTATTCACAACCAATTCGAAAACCGAAGAGGTCTACCATTCGGCTTCGTCGTTTTCACAGGCAGAGACGATTTTCGTCCAAATATAGAATTTCGAGCATAGTCAATGATCCACAGGACCAGAGACTATACGCTAAAGTTGAATTTTTGGATTTTGTTGAGCTTGGTTTGTTAGATACCGGTGCAAATGTAACCTGTATAGGTTCTGATTTAGCACTGGCCGATTTTTCTCGATATCATCAATTTTGTGACCTGAGGTCCTTTGTGAAGACAGCCGATGGAGCCCGCCAGAAGGTACTAGGTTATTTGGATGTCGACGTTTCATTTAGAAACAAATTACATCGTCTGAAGATATTAATCGTCCCTTCATTGAATCAGCGTTTGATATTAGGATTAGATTTCTGGAAGAAATTTAATCTTGCCCCTGACATTTTCGAGTCAATTATTCTGTCCGGTTCGTCCGAGCATAAAAATATGTCCGTTGTCCTGTCCAATTTGTCCGCATTTAAGTCCGAATTGTCGTATGATATTTCTATTAAAAAAGAATCAAATGATTCACCCTTCCATCAATTTCCGCTTACTCCAGTCCAACTTCAGCAATTAGAAGCTGTTAAAACTTTATTTCCAAATTTTGAAAAACAAGGGTTGGGGAAAACCAGCTTAATTAAGCACGAGATTGACGTTGGCAATGCAAAGCCCGTCAAGCAAAGGTTTTATCCAGTTTCTCCAGCTGTGGAGGAACTGATGTACAAAGAGATCGATCGAATGTTGGCTTTAGGAGTTATTGAACCATCTACCTCTTCATGGAGTTCTCCCATGAGATTGGTTGTAAAACCAAACAAAGTCCGCCTGTGCCTTGATGCCAGGAAATTAAATGCCGTCACAAAGAAAGACGCGTATCCGCTACCAAGCATAGAGGGAATTTTTTCGCGCTTGCCCAAGGCAAATCTAATATCAAAGCTAGATTTAAAAGATGCGTTTTGGCAGATCGGCCTAGCCGATGAGGCAAAACCTCTAACGGCATTCACTGTCCCTGGCAGACCACTGTACCAGTTTGTGGTTATGCCATTCGGACTGTGTAATGCCCCGCAAACAATGTGCCGATTAATGGACGAATTGATACCTTCAGACCTGCGAAATTGTGTATTTGGTTACCTAGACGACCTTATCATTGTTTCAGAGGACTTTGCTTCACACTTGTCAGTTTTAGTGAGGATATCCGAGGAATTCAGACGTGCGAACTTGACCATTAATGTTACAAAAAGTAATTTTTGTGTTACGGAGGTCAAATACCTTGGATTTTTGATAGGACATGGTGGTCTAAGAACTGATCCAGATAAGATTGAGTCTATTCTCTCATGGCCAGTACCCAGGAATCTGAGACAGGTGCGCGGCTTTCTCGGCTTATCTGGATGGTACCGTCGATTCATCGAGAATTTTTCCTCGAAGGTCTTTCCAATTACGGAGCTTCTGTCTACGAAGAAAAGGTTCGTGTGGACTCCAGAAGCTGACAAGGCTTTTCGAGATATTAAGGTTCACTTGACGACTGCTCCTATTTTAACCAACCCCGACTTTTCGAAAAAGTTTTACATCCACTGTGATGCAAGCGATTTTGGAATCGGAGCGGTGTTAGTACAATTGGATGATAGTGGCGAGGAAAAACCCATAGCTTATATGTCGAAGAAGCTTAATTCCGCACAGCGGAATTACAGCGTGACCGAGCGAGAGTGCTTAGCCGCGGTGGAGGCGATAAAGAAATTTCGCTGCTACGTTGAGCTTCAGGAATTCGAGGTCGTAACAGATCATTCGAGTTTACTGTGGCTCATGAAGCAGCGCGATTTGACCGGAAGGCTTGCTCGATGGGTATTCAAGCTCCAGGGCTACAAGTTTACTTTCAGCCACAGAAAAGGGAAAGAAAACGTTGTGCCAGACGCTTTGTCACGAATTCCTTGTGATGATGTGTCTGGTATTATGTTTTCTGAGCCGGAAATTGACCTTAATTCCCCCAGTTTTTTCGACTCAGATTACCAAGGCGTTAAGGATAGGATATTGGGTAATGAGTCCAAGTATCCAGATCTTAGGGTTATAGATCAGTACGTATATATCAGAACCGAACACTATACTGGGGACAGGGAACAAGAGGAGAATGCCTGGAAGTTATGGGTTCCGACAGGACTGAGACCAGGTCTTATTTCTCGTTTTCATAGTTCTCCTACGGCTTGCCATGGGGGTATACAGAAGACACTAGAGTTGATTAGGAGAAATTTCTACTGGCCCGGCTTGGTTAGGGACGTAAGGGAATTTATTCGGCAGTGCGAGATCTGTAAGACTACTAAGGCCCCGAATCAGATGATGACACCTTTAATGGGCAAGCAGACTTCTTCCCTGCGACCATTTCAACGCTTGTACGTGGATCTTTTGGGTCCATACCCGCGTAGTAAAAGTGGAAATATAGGAATTCTGATTGTCCTTGACCACTTTTCGAAATTCCACTGGTTATTCCCTATGAAGATGTTTACCTCTGCTCCTATACAGGACTTTTTGATGAGACAGATATTCCATGTGTTTGGAGTACCTGAGGTGTTGGTCAGCGATAATGGTTCACAATTTAGATCCAATGAATTCAATGCCTTTTTAACATCTTTTGGTGTGAACCATGTCTATACTGCTGTATACTCCCCGCAGTCCAATGCGTCGGAACGCGTAAACCGCTCGATAATTGCGGGGATTCGATCTTTCTTGAAAGATGACCAACGGCTTTGGGATGAGAACTTGAGCGTTATAAGCTGCGCTCTCAGGAACTCCATCCATCAGGCTATTAAATACTCCCCTTATCATGCCCTCTTTGGTATCGACATGATCACTCATGGTTCCTCATACGGGCTACTTCGAAACCTTGGCATGATAGACGAACCATTGAATGTTTTGTCCAGAGATGATCAGTTGAAACTGCTCCGAAGTGCTATCCGAAGGCATATTTCCGAAGCCTATGACCGCAACCAGCGTACGTATGATCTAAGAGCTCGTCCAATTTCATTTGAAATAGGTCAGGAAGTTTTTAGGCGAAATTTTGCACAAAGTAGTGCCGAAAAGAATTTCAACGCTAAGCTGTCTCCCCTTTTTATTAAGGCAAGGATTAAGGAGAAGCTCGGTAGGCATTATTATGTTTTAGAGGATATGGACGGGAAGGTCCTTGGTACATTCCACGCAAAGGACATTCGTCCTTAGTGTTTACCCTCCAAATTATATTTCATCCTGTGAGGATAATATTACTTGGTTTGTAATGAGGTTTTTTTTGTTGTTGTTCGAGTTTCAGTTAATTTTCCAATTTTTTTTTCTTATTTTGATTGGCCGAGAATTTCTTATTTTCTCTTTGAGGATTTTAATTTCCTTTTTGTTTTGTAATTTCATTGATATTTCCAAGACTTCTTTTGCCTTTTAAAATTTCCTTTTTTCCCATCATTACTTAAATTTAATTGTCCGATCTAATTTGCTATGAAATTCTGTTTGGAAATAGTTTTCTTATCAGAATATTTCCTCTTCTGCTAAATCTTAAATAGAAGTTGCCTAATTTTAGTTAAAAAAATATTGAAAAGTCGGCAGAACACACGGTGGCAATCCTTTTTTCTGCTTTTGTTTATATAGGCCTATCGGATTACCAACAATCGATTGCAGGCTATTATCAGCTGCGTGCAAATAAATTCTCCCTCTCTTCTATTTGGAATCTGCAACCAATAGGCTTCGATCAATGAGCTTGCAGATTTATACTTCCTTTTGTTTCATCACCTCAAGGCGTACAGTCGAATCAGAAGTTTATTACTGTGCCAAAACGTACATTACTTTGCCAAAACCTGCAGTGTATTTTTTTTATATACACATTTTTTTTAACGGTGTCTGAATTAATCAAAGAATCAGACAAAACTTCGGTTAAATTACACGCCAATCTGCCTGGAAACGTGCTCAGTGTTTTGTGTCCACTAAACGAAGGCAAATTTTGTTATTTAATAACATCACCAGACATCATAAGCTTGCCTATACATTTATTGCAAAATCACACTTGTCTCCCACTCCTCACGATAGTATAGAAGATATCTTAGTAGACCACCCTTCCCACAGCCTATACTTGGCGAGGTGGAGAGGAGTGGGGACAACATATATTTCTTGTGCATTGGAAAGAAGACCGAGCCATCAATTTTCATATGAATAACAAGAGCCATTTAAAGTGAAGCAGGAGTTTGTACATCATAGAAAAAAAAATACACCAAAAAGTCTAAGACAATTCCTTAACAAACGACCCTATCAGCAGCATTGGTTTTTAAAAAAAAAAAGGCATTTCAAGTGGCAGCCAATCAATTCCCCTTGTTTTGAAAGCGGCACTGTATGAGAGGATTCAACATCAAAAGAATGAAACGAAAATATAATCTTAAGCCTAAGTATAATTTTATAAATTAAATTTATTTTTTTTATATATTTTTTTATGCTATCATAATTCTAAAGTCCAAAATTTTTTATAGGAAAATTTAGAAAATATCAAACATTTGATTAGGCATGTTATAAATTTTTGCCTACCCCTAATACATTCAGCTTTCTGTCAAAGTCAAAACGCTTACAAATAGCCACAAGAAAATAATTACAAATATGCATGGGAATGATCTTCAAGCACACCAACTGGTTTTTGATCATCATTAGCACGCGGTCATGAAGTTGTAGCATCAAACTCAAACCTCATTAATACGCCTACAACTTAATTATCACCTCATACATCGAACATTCCTGAAGGCCTTCAACGAATCTTGGATGCAGCGGTGAGTACAAACAAAGATCAATGAATTTTGTTGCTATTAGTGTTTTTTGTTAGACCTTCCAAAGAGCAATGGAAAAAAAAAACCCAAGGGACAATTTGTTTGATATGAAACAAAAATAAAAACAAAAACGAATCAAGTGTTTGATGTTTCCGTAATTTAGTTCCGATTCAAAGAGCTATTTTAAAAAGCGATGAGTAGGGTTGCCATGATAAATTAATTCAATTTGCCAAGAATTTATTTAAAGAAAAATTTACTATATATATGTGCCTTAAAGAAAAATATTATTAATATATGTTTAAAATTTGCCTATTTCATAAATTTTGCTAAGTATTTTGTTAGGTTTATAGAAATGAATTTTCCAATTAGAATCCATATTGGTTGTTAAATTTGACTAGTTTTAATTTTTCTAATCAGATTTTTTTTGTTTTTTGAGTTAAATAATTTTTATGGGATGAATAAATTGCTATGTATACATTCTAATATGAATTGCTAAAGAACGAGTCTCGTTTTCATATAAATGTGGTAATGTGTGATAAGGGGTAGGTTGTATAAGGGGTCCTGAAATGAAGCTCGACCAGGACAATAGGTAAGGGAGGGTCAAGATGAGCAGATCTCGAAACACCTGAGATCTGGAAATATCGAATGGAGGTTTCAATTTCTAAAGATGGGGTTAATTTGTTTGTTTCCTTATATACATTTTGTTGAAATAGCCCGGTTTAGTAGAAAAGGGGAGTCTACAATAATTTTCTGTCAGAGACGGTTTTGTGTGAGAATGGACGAGAACCCCCCCACAATCCCGACTGAAGCTAGTTTTCAATGGCTCCCGCAGTCCAGGTTCACCAAAACCATTATGGTAAAAACACCCTACCATCGGCAACTAAAATTCCCCTCATATTTTGACATCTAATGAGGACCTTGTTAGGCAAAGTTGCATAGAGTTTTTGAAGTTCCATTACAAAATGTCAAAGCATACTGAGCATCTTTCTCTTTGACACCATGTCTGAAATCCCACGTGATCTGTCAAATACTAATGCATGAAAATCCTAACCTCAAAAAAATCACCCTTTACTTTAATTGGCGTTGACACGAAATTTTTTCCACTAGCCGAACGTAGATAAGCATAATTTTATAATCTTTGACACCAAGTTCGTGGTGTCTCCCAACACCTGATCTTTCCATCGGGCTTTTGGTCGTCCCGGTTTGCGTGTACCACCTTGTTTGCCTTCAAAAGACTTCTTTGCTGGAGCTTCTTCATCCATTCTGACAACATGACCTAGCCAACGCAGCCCATGTATTTTGATACGTGTTACTATGCTATCGGCGTCATACAGCTCGTGGTTCATACGACGAATATATTACGAATAATTTTTCTCTCAAATACTCCAAGCACTGCCAAACACATCTCACTGTACCAAATTTCACCAAAATCGTATAATTAATGTGGCCTTAATGGGCCTTAAATCGGAATATGGGGGCTATAACAAGATATAGTTTGATATACGCTGATCAAGAATAAATATTCTTTAAAGGGTTGGGAATGAATATTTTGATGTGTTGCAAATGGAATGACAAAGTGAATATAACCTCACCATCCTTCAGTGATGGGTTTAAAAATGAACGGCAACGTGGCGCAGAGTTTACCATGTCCGCCTATCATGCCGAAAGCCTGAGTTCAAACCCCGCCGTGAACAATAAAAAAATTCCAGAGGTGGTTATCCCCTTACTAATGCTGGCTACATTTGTGTGGTATCCTGCCATAATATTTAAAACTTCTCTGCCAAATGGTGTCGTTATGCGGCACGCCATTTGGACTGGGCAATAAAAAGGAGGCCGCTTAACAGAGAGCTTAAACATTAATCGAACTGCATTCGTTGATATGAGAAAAGTATCTCCTGTTCCTTAATGGAATGTTCATGGGAAATTTAGTAGTTAGTAAAAATAAAATGTATTTGAGAGTAGAGCACGGAATTGATGTCCACATACGATGCAAATGTTTGGGTGGTCATCCCACTCCCAAAACACGACAAAATCGGACAAATTTACCGACCATAACAATATAAGGCTCTGATGAAAGGTATTTAGGTGTAGAGCATAAATATAATATGGAATCTTCTCGGCTCTCTAGAAGACTTTGCCGTCGTTCATACTACGTACCCCAAGTGATCGAATAAAAGTGGTCTAGATATGAATAAGTCTAAGACGGAAGCTGTTCTTTTCGGCAAGGTATCCACGGCAGCACCTGTCTCCTTGAGAGGAAGGAATGTTCAATTTACTGATAGTGCAAAATACCTAAAGGATTTGCTATGCAAGAAATAAAGCTTAAAATCCAACATTTGGACTAAAAAGGATATTCTTGCCCTATACAACCGCAAGAGGCCTATTGGTAAAATTTAGAGGTCTTAACCGCTTGTCATGCATTGGCTGCATACGGCAGTTATCAGACTCATAACGCTATATAGTGTTGTAGTCTGGTGGACGGCGCTTCTCCTCTTGTTCAAAACGTAGACGGATTCCACAGCCGCATTGAGGACAACACCAACTTGTGAACTAGATTTAATGCTACACTAAATGCCAAAAGGCTATATTCCGATTTGACTTCTTGAGGATATTAATGGCAGTATTTCTAGACATATACGCATTTAACCCGCAGAACAGGTCGGTCAAAATTTAAGTTACTGCGTATTAATTGTAGCTTAATCAGAACCAATTTTCACCCAAAATTGCCGCCCGCGCCCATCGTAGCATTTTGTTAGAGTTATTGTATCCGCGATCCGAAAGAACTTATGACTTCCAGAAATGTTGGAGCTTGCAATTTCCTGCAACTTAATAAAACTATGGATAGGTTTGGAGGCCAGCGTAGCGCGGAGGTTATGCCATGTAAAACTTCTCTACAAAGAGGTATCGAACTGCGGCACGCCGTTCGGACTCTACTATAAAAAGGCCCCTTATCATTGAGCTTAAACTTGAATCGGACTACACTCATTGATATGTGAGAAGTTTGCCTCTGCTCCTTAGTGGAATGTTCATGGACAAAATTTGCATTTGCAGGTTAGGTTTATGTGGCAGTCTGCCATCAGTCTCACTTAGACGTTTTCGTCCATTGTGATACCACAGGAATTGTTCCAACCGTTGAACCATCCAGATGGCTTTAAAAAGCCCAATAACTTGCGGATGTCCACATCCGCTAAATCAGACTGGTTCTCAAAAAAATGAGAACCTAAAGTGGAACTCCTTCTTATACACACTCAGAAGGTGTTCTATAGTCTCTTCTTCTTCGATGTCCTCACAGCTTCTGCAAAAGTAGTTGCAGGCAACTTTCAGTCTGTCAGCTTGTTTTAGACCGATTAGACAGTGACCTGTCATAACGGACACAATGACTGAGACGTTTGTTCTAGCCAATGACAGCAAAGCGGTAGACTTCTTCAAGTCTAGATTAGGTTAGGTTAGGTTAAAAAGAGGGTGCAGATAGTAATCCGCCCCATGCCCCTATGAACATGCACCTAAGCTAGTAATCGGCTTGTTGTGCGCTCTAAAAACTATAATCAAGTCTAGATTAGACCACATAGTTTTGAAATGCTCACAGCCCCCTCTTTGTGACCATCTATCATTTGTTGTCCTTCGGGCCTGGTCCTGAAAACTTAGCTTACATGTCGCTAGAGGCGTACCCACAGATTCCAGTATCCCTGAAATGTGTAGGGTAGTTCCTAGTCTCGCAAGCACGTCCGCTTTACAATTCCCTAGGATATCTCTGTGGCCCGGCACCCAAAACAAGTGAAATTTCAACTGTTCAGCCATCTCGTTGAGAGATCTGCGACAGTCGAGGGCAGTTTTTGTGTTCAGAAATACGTTCTCCAGGGATTTAATGGATGCCTGGCGTAATGGCATTATATCTTAGCCATTCCACCACTTCCGTAATTGCAAAGATCTCCGCTTGATACACACTGCAGTGGTTGGGTAATCCTTTCGACAAGACCAGTTCTAGATCTTTAGAGTACACCCCAAAGCCCACCTGGTCGTTTAGTTTGGAACCATCCGTATAAAAGTTTATGTAACTTCAGTTACCAGAGATAGTTCCAATCGGGAATTATGGAAGTGAAGGTGGAAGGAATAGTGGTACAGTACTCTTTATCAAAAAGCGGCCGCACTGCCTGGAACACTGGATATTGTATCAGGGATAACACAGTGTTCGTAGCCACCACATGACCAATGAGAAATCTCCCTTATCCTTACGGCAGTGGTCGCTGCAATTTGGGTAGCCACAATGTCCAGAGGCAAAGATGTAGCATTAAATTCAGTGCAACAGATGGTGTCGTCCTCAGTGCGGCTGTGATGCACAAACAAGCTATCCTTTGGATCCGTTTAAGTATTGGGCAGTAGGTGGAATTTTGAAGCTCCGTCCACCAGACCACAACACCATATAGCATTATAGGTCTTACAATTGCAGTGTATACCCAATTCATGACACGCGGTCTTAACCCCTAACTTTTGCCAATGGCCGTTTTGCAGTTGTATAGGGCAAGTGTGGCCTTTCTTGCCCTTTCCAAAATTTTGGATTTGAAGTTCAGTTTCCTGTCCAGCAACACACCCAGGTATTTTGCGCTTTCTGTAAATGGAACATTCTCTCCACCCAAGGAGACAGGTTCCACTCCTGGTGAAAGGAACTACTTCTGTCTTGCACGGATTTATACGTAGACCACTTTCGGTAGCCCACTTTGCTGTTGCACGTAGATCTTCCTGAAATATATCTCTTAGATTGCCCGCCCCAATTGCCACGTCATCAGCATACGCGACCACTTTTACGCCTTCCACAGACAATTATATATTGTTAATGGCCATATTTCAAAGTAGAGGAGACAGTACACCCACTTGAGATATTCCTCTGCTGACCCATCTTTTTAGATTCACAGATCCCAAGCCTGCCGTAATGCATCTTGTAGTAAGTAAGTTGTTAATAAACTTTCTTACGGTAGAGTTTATACCTAGAAACTCCAACTCCTTCATGATTGACGTCGATTTTACACTATTGAAAGCACCTTCAATGTCAAGAAAAGCTACCATTGTATATTCCTTGACATCGAGAGAACACTCTATGTAGCCGACTAGGTCGTAATGGGCTGTTTCAGTGGAATTGCCTTTGCTGTTTCAGTGGATTTGCTTTGCTATATGCATGCTGCTGCCGCGACAGGCCATCTCCAGGGATCTTTGCCCTAAGATAAGTTTCTATCAACCTCTCAAAGGTCTTCAGCATAAAGGATGACAGACTAATAGGACGAAAATATTTCGCCTTCGTGTGTTAGAATTTTCCTGCTTTCGGAATGAAAATGACCTTCGTGTCCCTCCATCCCACAGGTATATATGACATTCTGATACAAGCAGAGTATATCTCCCTAAGCCAGGGAACCGGTCTATCAGACACAGCTTGTAATTCAATAGGTAATACATCACCAAGGGCAGGCGACCTAAAGGAGTCGAAACTTTTTATCGCCCTAAGGATTTTCGGCTCAGACACAAATTTCCCTAATAGCCTGTAACGAATGCATTTCATTGGAGAATTTCCCGGGAAATGTGCATCAACGAGTAGTCCTGGTGTTTCCTCACTAGACATTGTCCATACATTCTCCGACTTCAGAATATACCCCACCGCAATAGGTCTCGAGCACAGAATCTTCCTTAGCCTGGGAGGAAGGCCTCAGATGTATCTTCCAAGGAGCTGCAGAATTCTACTCAGGATTTGTTCTGAGCCTTTCTAAGCTCGCCCTTATATTTTCTTAGCTCAGCCTTATAGATGTCCCAATCGTGTAGTGCTCTTGTGGCTTTTGCTCTGTTGAAGAGTTTTCTGCAGTCCTCCCTTAAACCAACCAGCTCTGGGGTCTACCATGGCGATCGCTGTTTGCCCCTTGGCTTGGCTCTAGGGCATGCTGACACAAGCGAGTCATTCAGGGCCTTCGTAATCTGCTTGACCACTATGTCTATATCCTACATAGTTTCCACTTCCTTTTCTAGTCTAGAAGGGATAGTGGTGCAGAATTTGTGCCGAAATTCATCCCAATCCGTCTTTCTTCTGTTTAGCCGAGGGACCACTATTGCAGTATTTTCTCCAAGGCTGAAGCTTATATAACGATGAAGCTGTGGTCATCCAACACTTCCCAGTCGCATATTCTTCCACTGATATCTTCTGATAAGTAAATTACGGTTTTAGAAAGGCATAGTTTATTTGTTACAACATATCCCGCATGTAAAGTTTTTTGTTTCGTTCAACAAGTTCAGAAAGTCTCCGAAAGCAGCAATTTTACTTAAGTCTAGTACACCAGACATCGGTAATTGAGTTGGAAATTAATCATCATTTTTGTTCCATTAGTTTCGGCATCTCCAATAAAACTCCCATATCATTTGCATTTCGGCAGAAACTTCATTAGCAAAGCGAAATGTAAAGAGACAATAAACGAAGGCAGATCTCCATGATTTGAATAGCCCAGAAAAGTGATGGCAGCGATGAAAATAATGAATACCAGTAGAGGCGTGTTCACTGTGCGCACCACATTTATTTAAATGCTCATCATAGAGAGAGAGAGAAGACTCGAGTTACTGTTTTTTTACAAAATAATGACCATCGTTAAGTGTGTCAATTGTAGTTAGTCTTTTGCAAATTAATTAAAAACGGATTAATTTCAAATTGTCTTGGCTCCTTTCTTGGCTTCGTTTGTGCGCTGCTGCTCATCTTGGTAACCGCCACAACAGTTGTTTGGCAACCGGACATTTTGTGGGCTTTGAGAGTTCCATGGATGAACTCGCTTGCTGTTGATGAGTGATGTCTTGGTCGATGATGTTGATGATGATGACGATGACGAGGAGGATGGATGTTCAATAGCCTTAAAAATAATTTCTTTGCTAACAACGATAATTTGATACGTTTGTGTTATTTTATTTAATATCATCGCAACAGCAACAACAACGACGAGTGTCGTTAAAACTCTGTGATTTTTGCGCAATTTGAGAAAAATGATATTTTAGCAAAATTAACAACTAGAAATTCCACATCTTTACGAGGCGGTTCAAAGTGCCAACCAAAATGACTTGGCACAATTTGTTCGTATGCCTGTCTGTCTGCCTGTCGGTCTCACTGATTTGTTTATTATCCAAGTTGCTTAAATTGGACAAACTTTGTCAATTTATGCAAAATTACTTGGAAAATAGCATAAGCACACATGATGAAAATGCAAATGACACACTCTTATCTAAGATAAAGCCTTCACAGTGTCATTTTTAGTGGCAGGGTAAAGTGAACGTCTATGTGTGTGTAATTGGGAGTCATTCCAACTCTAGTAGACATTAAAGCATTAAAAAAAGAGATTGTTTCAAGATGTCTAAGGTGATAATTTGGCGCACTAAGGATAGGTAGTAAGGTCACAATTTAATGGTAAAATTGAAGTTTAAACGTTTAGAATTTGGTGGTGGGTACTAAAAGGGCAACCAATAATGAAAATTTTTTTGGTGTGAAAAATTTATCTTCTCTTATATATAAAAATCAATTTATGTTTGTTTGTGTGTTCCTTATAGACTCAGAAACGGCTGAACCGATTTTCTTGACATTTTCACTGATGGTTCATAATGAATGATGGTTCATGGTGAAAATAGGGTACATTTTTTGATATCAGAAGGGGGAGCGGACCCTCCCCCTTACCCTAGTTTTCAGATCTCGTAAATGGATGGTGCGATTTAACAGAAATTGTGTGTGCTATCTTATAGTAACCTACAAACAAAAATTTGGTATTCGGATGGGGTACCTAGGGTGGGCGCCCCACCCCAAAACCTACCAAATATATATATATACACCAATCACGACAATATGGGACTCAAATTACAGGTATTTAAGATAAGAAAATGTATCTGACATCCAATTGTCGGACCAAGTGTTTGGTGGACCACCCCAACCCCCAAACACTCTTAAATCGTACATATTTACCGACCATGGCTATATGGGACTCAAATTCGAATAAAATACGAATCTGATATCCAAATTTGGGACAAAGTTTCTGGGGGTCCACCCCTTCCCCAAAACACCCCCCAAAAAGGACTTATTTACTGACAATGGCAATATGGGGTTTAAATAAAAGGTATTTACGTGTAGAACACGAATCTGATATTCAGATGTGGGACCAACTATTTGAGGGGCCCGCCCATCTCCGAGAACATCCTCCAAAGAAGACAAATTTACGACCAAAGCAATATGGGGCTCAAATTAAAGGTCTTTGGATGTAAAGCACGAATATGATATCAATGTTCGGGAAAAGTGTCTATGGGGCCACCCCACCACCATAACACCACTCAAATAGGAAGTATTTTCTGACTTTTGTAATCAAAAGTATTTTAGAGTAGAACATGAATCTGATATATATTTTCAAAGCCAAATCACTGAGTGGCCGCCCCATCCCCCAAAACCGGTCATGTTGCCGACTATGGAAAAATTGAGCTCAAATGAAGGGTATTTGGGAGTAGACCATGAATCTGACATCAACTTTCGAAACCAACTGTCTAGGGGGCGTCCCACCATCATAACAACCCCCCAAGTAGGACGTATTTGCTCACCAAGACAATTTGGGTCTTCAAGACTGTGGAGCTCGATATTCATAGTTTTTAGGGCCCATACCCCAAAACCGGACATATTTGCTGGCCTTATCAATAAGGGGTTTAGGTGAATGATATTTGAGATTAGAAGACCAATTTGATATCTAATTTTGAGGCCGATGGCAATTCAAATATATGAGAATAGAGCACGTTGCTGATATTTTTTCAGGGCTTAGTGATTGGGGGACCACCCCACACCCCGAAACACCCCTAAATCGGGCTTATTTACCGACCATGTCAATGTGGGGCTTAAATGAAAGAAATTGGAGGGTAGAGCAAGAATTGATACCCACTTTCGGGACCAACTTGGGGTCTATCTACCCCTTTCCCAAAATACCCCACAAACAGCAATTACAATTTACTGAACATCGCAAAATGGGGCTCAAATAAAGGTATTTGGGAGTAGAATACGAATTTGATATCCAAATGTAGGACTATGTATTCCCCAAAACACCCCCCATAGGGGTTTCCACCATGCCAATATGTGGCTCAAATGAAAGGTATTTGGGATTAGAAAACGAATATGATAACGAATTTTGGGGCCATGTTTTTGAGGGACGCCTCATTCTGTAAACTCCCCACTCTACGTCCCTGGTCCCTGGTTCCCATACAATTCTATCTCCCTATTAATCTTCCTACAAGCTTCTACTTTCCTAATTTGGCAAAAATTTTTAGCTGATCCATGGTGGTTGGTTCCCAAGATTCGGTCCGTCTGAACTAAGCACGTTTTTACTTGTTTTGTTGTTATAATAGACTAGGTGGACCGGGCCCGCTCCGCTGCGCATTATTTTACTTTATATGGAACAAGATTTTCCTTGGAATATTTATTTTCGACAATTAAAGAGCTTTTAGTGAAATACCATGCTACGAAAATTCTCATGATGTCTGATTTAGGAGTGTTTTCGGGGGTGAGGTGGTCCCCCAGACACTTGGCCCTGAAAAAATATCAGGATCGTGCTCTTCTCTCAAATGCCATGGCAATAAATAAATGACATTTGAGAGAAGAGCACGATCCTGATATTTTTTCAGGGCCAAGTGTCTGGGGGACCACCTCACCCCCGAAAACACTCCTAAATCAGACATCATGAGAATTTTCGTAGCATGGTATTTCACTAAAAGCTCTTTAATTGTCGAAAATAAATATTCCAAGGAAAATCTTGTTCCATATAAAGTAAAATAATGCGCAGCGGAGCGGGCCCGGTCCACCTAGTCTATTATAACAACAAAACAAGTAAAAACGTGCTTAGTTCAGACGGACCGAATCTTGGGAACCAACCACCATGGATCAGCTAAAAATTTTTGCCAAATTAGGAAAGTAGAAGCTTGTAGGAAGATTAATAGGGAGATAGAATTGTATGGGAACCAGGGACGTAGAGAGGGGGGGTTGGGGGGGGGGGGAGCTATCGAGCTCGAGCAACTTAAAGTGGAACTCCTTCTGACTGCCAGTGCGGGACACACAAACACAAGGTGTTCTATAGTCTTTTCTTCTTCGATGTGATCACAGCCTTTGCAGAAGTCGTTGCTGGCAACCTTCAGTCTGTCCGCATGTTTACAGATCAGACAGTGACCTGTCATGACGGAAACAATGACTGAGACGTCTGTCCTAGTCAGTGACAGGTGACAGCAAATCGTAGATCTCTTCAAGTCTAGATTGGGCCAGATAATGTTGGAGTGTTTGCAACCCTCCTTTTGTGACCATTTGACATTCATTACCCTTGGGATCTGATCCTGTAGCCTCTGCTTACATGGCGCTAGAGGCATATCCACAGGTAATATGTAAAGTGGTTTCCCACTTCCCCGGTAATATGTAAAGTGGTTTCTAGTTTCACAAGCTCAACTGCTTTACATTTCCTGGAAAATCTCTGTAGTTCCGGCACCCAGAACAGGTGAATTTTGAATTGTTAAACCATCTCGTTGAGAGTTCTGCGACAGTCGAGGACGGTTTTTGTAGTCAGAAATACATTCTCCAGGGATTTAATGACTGTCTGAGAAGATATTTATGAAAATCGCCTTAATGACATTATATCTTAGTCATTCCACCACTTCCTTAATTGCAAGGAACTTCGTTTGATATACACTGCAGTGATCGGATAAACTTCTCGATGTGACCAGTTCTAGATCTTTAGAGTACACCCCAAAGCCCACCTGGTCGTCTAGTTTGGAACCATTCATATAAAGGTCTATGTATTTTATGTTACCAGGGATATCGGTGTTCCAATCGGTTCTATCAGGAATAGTGGTACAGCACTTTTTATCAAAAAGCGGCTCAGGTAGAGTGTAATCTACACTGCCTGGGACAGCCAATATCCGCTGTATCACGGAAACACATTGTCCGTAGCCGCCACATGACCAAAGAGAAAGCTCCCTTAACCTTACAGTAGTGGTCGCTGCAATTTGTCTAGCCACAATGTCCAGAGGCATAAGATGTAGCATTCAATTGCATTAGATGGTGTCGTCCTCAGTGCGGCTGCGATGTACAAATAAGCCATCCTTTAGATCTGTCCACCAGACCACAAGACCATATTTCATTATAGGTCTGACAACTGCAGTATATACCCAATGATTGATGCGCGGTCTTAACCCCCAACTTTTGCCAATGGCTCTCTTGCAGGTGTATAGGGAAAGAGTTGTCTTTCTTGCCCTTTCAAAAATGTTGGATTTGGAATTTCCTGTCCAACATAACACCCAGGTATTTTGCGCGTTTAGTAAATGGAACATTCTCTGCTCTCAAAGAGATAGGTGCCACTGTAGGTAACGTGTATCTCCCGTTGAAAAGGACTACTTCTGTCTTGCACGGATTTACGCCAAGACCACTTTCGGTAGCCCACTTCGCTGTTGCACGTAGAGCTTCCGCGCATATGCCACGATAATGTATTGTTAATGACTATATTTCAAAGTAGAGATGACAGTACACCTGCTTGAGGTGTTCCACTGCTGACCCATCTTTTAAGATCCACAGATCCCAAGCCTGCCGTAATGCATCTTTTAGTAAGTAAGTTAATAATAAACTTTCTTACGGTAGAGTTGATGCCTAGGAACTCAAACTCCTCCATGATTGACGTTGGTTTTACATTATTGAATGCAACTTCAATGTCAAGAAATGGTACCATTGTATATTACTTGACAGCGAGTTTAAGTGGATTTCCCTTTACTATATGCATGCTATTGCCGAGACAGGCGATCTCCAGGGATCTTTGCCCTAAGGTATGTTTCTATCAACCCCAAAAAGTCTTTAGCATAAAGGACGAAGATTTTTGGCCTTCATGTGGTAGGGGTTTCCTGCTTTCGGAATGAAAATGACCTTTGTGTCCCTTCATCCCACAGGTATTCATATATACCTGATATGCTGATACAATCAGAGTATATCTCCCCATGTCAGGGAACCAGTCTATCAGATATAGCTTGTCGAACCGAATGTGCCCAGTCAAACCGGATGACCCACCTACATAGGGCTTGTCGGATCCCAATAAATGTCGGTTTATCCCCTTTATTACAAATCGCCAGATTGCAACTTATACTACATTCAATAAGCTCACCCCTTTCGTTGAGCTCACCCCTTTCGTTGACAACCGAACTTCCCCTTATCTGGCGGTGTGCATTAGCATCACTTCCTACAATGAGGCTCTTCTTCCCTACAGAAGCGGCTACAACCAGCAATTTAAGGTTTGAGGGCGGCATCTCTGAATCGAGTGCCATATATAGGGAAGCCTGCCAGTAATGAGACTTATTTATTTCAAGGCTGGCTTCTACTGAATCTTTGGTGCTTAGCGAAGGAAGAAGAAAAACATTTAGATTATTCTTTGAAAGAAAACAGACTGTGTCTTCCATTCCCCGTATCCTTGAGTAGTTTAAATCTCGGAATTCTTAGTCCACGAATCATTCCTCCACACATCCATGGTTCCTTGATAAGAACCACGTCAAATCCCCCTGCCATCAGGAGGACCTTTAGTGCCGCCTTACAATGGTGGAGATTTATCTAAAGAAACCGGACCATAGTCAGGATTCAGAACGTGCACCACCGTTGTGTTAGTCTCGTCTTCTGATTCCGCCAGGTGTTTATCCTCGCAAAATTCGTTAGATATTATCATGATGAGCTTCCGTACACATCCAGGGGCAGGTGAGAAAGCGAGTGGCCTCAGGACTCTCGACACTTGCGGTGTGGACAATGCCTCCATTGATGATTCGCTAGCTGCTCTTGTCGATGTACTTTTTTAGTTCCGTCCTTCCCCGCTGGCGCACACCTTGAGTCAAGTCGAACCGGATGACCCATCTACACAGGGCTAGTCGGGTCCCGTTTCGATGGCTTCCCCTCCTGTCTTGATTGTAGCCGGGGATTTTTAGTCTCCTGCACTTCCCCAGGCTTTAGCGATATGGTCGATAGTTCCTCAGGGAAGTGTTCAGCAACAACTGCTGAGTCGTCTCTTGATTGCCCAACCCCACCGCTTCTATATCCCTTCAGTTTCTACTTGTTGAAACCGTGGACTTGTTGAGGTCTGCGCGACAGCCGGCGTTTAGTACGATTATTGCATGTCTCCGGTCACCATCAGCCTTATACAATATATCAATCTTTCAGGACGTGGTTGAAAGATTGGGATTACATTCCCTTACTCTTCCAAGTATGGTTTCAGCATCTGATCTTGGTATCCAAGCATGCGCCATTGGTCGAGAAAGAATATCTTCCTACATACCAGCCTGCATCGTCACAAACTGGCGGAGACCCAGGATTTTCACTCCTCGAACCACTGCAAGTGCATTTATTGACCAATCTTGCCAATGACTATCACATTACGCTCAACGACTATCACATTATCTAAAAAGTTAGGTCGAAATCAGTTCAGATAAAGATTTAGCTTCTTTATACGGATTGCTTAATAACCCATCTGGAAACATCCGCCGAGGTCCATCAAAATTGGTTCAGAATTAGATATGTCCCACATTGTACTTACAGGGTAGGTGTAGGGTATTATACAGTCGGCACCGCCCAGTTTTTGCCTTTCCCTACTTGTTTTAATTATAAGGCCACCGCCTATGCTGAACGCTTGGATTCGAATACTGCTGAGAACATCAGAAAAATATTCAACGGTGGTTATCCCCTGCTAATGATGGCGACATTTGTGATGTCCTCTGCCATTCGATTTGGCAGCAATGTAAAAACTTCTCCAAAAAGAGGTGCCGCACTGCGGCGCGCTATAAAAAGGAGGCCCCTTATCAATGAGCTTAAAACTTAAATGGGACAGTACTCATTGGTATGTGAGAAGTTTGCCCCTGTTCCTTAGTGGAATGTTCATGGGCAAATTTCCATTGCATCATTTCAAACCTCAACGATTTTGTGTACAAATTTAATAGATTTAATGTTAGATACTCTTCCACGCTAAATATAATTGCGTCCACCTCTTTGTTCAACGAATAATACGAAAAATTCCATATTTTGCAATGGTTTCCATATAATATTTTCTTAATGTTCTTAGAAGCAAAGCGAAAATGTAAGTTCCATTAACGAAATTTTTTGTGCTTCATTAATAATTGACAATTTCAGGGCTTTGGCTGTTGAGGATGTTGGATACGCCTCAGCTGAACCACGCCAAAAGTTTAAACACATCTTGTGAAATTAAAATTACATTTAAAATTGCATCGCGCTGTCAGGTAGTCTCTCTATTTTTTTTTTTCTTCTCCTAACTAATAAGTTTCCGCATCTTTAATTTTTCTGTGGCCTGAACTCTGTGTTGTACGCTGCAACTCTGTTGAAGTCTTACCATCATCATCACCCGTATAGCTAGCCATATTGGGTAGATAACTTCGAAATGATTTATGCACAATTGACCAAAACCAAAGAAAAAAAATCCAAAGAAATACCTCAGCTCAGCACAAGCCATTATCTCATGCTGCAATAGTTGCTGACTTGCCATGCAATTGCTTCAAGTCTCAAAAAAAAAAAAAAAAATCCCAAATACACTCAGCCAACTGGTGTTGGTGCTGATGAAGACGGGTAGAGCATGATGCCAAGATGTATGGATGGTTGACTTGTTTTTTGTTTTCTGGAAATTTTGTTGATGTTTCATTTTAGCACTTGACTAATAGAAGAAAAAAAGCATTAGAAAACGAAGATGATGGCTATCCGTTTTCCTCCACTGAAATTCTTCGGTTATTGGCAAAATAAAAAAAAAATTGCAAAATTTAGACAATATTTCATTGGGCCTGAGTTGGCGGCGGCCTTTGGTGAGAAAGAAATTTTGTTTTTGTGAAAGCCATAATTTTATAAAAGTGTTGGCATAATTATAGTCTTGTGCCTGACTAAGTTATTATGATGCTATTGAAATGTGATATCTCGAAAACAATGTGAACGTGACATTAACAACTTGAATGTGATGAGAAATACCATGTAATGACTTCATTCCAGGAGGTCGTAATGAAGACATTCTACAGTTGAACACTCTATACATCCTATGAACACAATTGATATTCAAAAATTCTTTTATAAAAATTCAGTGAAGTTTGAAGGCTTTTTCACACTGGGGAGTCAAATTAACCGATATTAGTTTCCGTTAAACACCTTGATAAGAGTTCTTAGGTAGATAAGTTATAATGAAGCATCTCAAGGCAAGGTAGGAGTAGGATTAGGGAGGAGTTTTTAGATGTCACAATATGTTCGCAAAATCTAATCGATGAGGTTTAGGATTGGATTGTCTTCAGGGAGCACTCCTTCTCAGACCATCGCTACATTAGGTTTAGAATAGCACTGCTAGCGCCGAATCCGATAAGCTTCCATAATAAGTTGAAAACCAACTGGCCAAAATTCGGAAGACTACTCAGAAGTAGACTTTGACAAGATAATATAGATTTTCCAAGTATAGAAGACATTGAATAGACATTAAATAGTTCAGTGGGTAACCTGTCGGCTCCTGCCTTGTTGTTCTTTAGTCGGGTCACTGCTATTTGGACCTCATTCTGACTAGGAGGTAAACATTCTATACCATCATCATTGATTGGTTCTGCGGTATCCTCTTCGCCACCATCGTCGGACACTAGCAGTTGGGTAAAATTTTCCTTCCATACCGTCAGCATGCTATCTGCGTCAGTTACCAGATTTGCTTCTTTGTCTCTGCAGGAAGGTGTGCCTGCACCAAAGCCATCGGTTTGATGTTTAATTTTTTTGTAGAATTTTCAGACTTCATTCTGACTCCTGTACTTCTCAATTCGCTCACACTCACGTCTTTCCATGTCCTTTTTCTTTTTGCGGAATAGACGTTTCTCCTCTCTCCTTTTCTCCCGATACCACTCCTTCATCTGGCGCGTTGCTACTTATTGCAGGGTTTCTCTATGTGCCACATTCTTGGCTTCACTAGCATCTCGAGAAAGGAAATCAGTCCAAGAAAAATCCTGGATGACCGGGAAGATTCGCAACATTGGGAAAGAGGTCCTTAGACTATATAACAGAGCACGTCGTAAAAAAGCAGAAGTATATTGGTATGTGTATTACACACGGCTCAAGGAATACAATAAGATTACCAGAGCGGCAAAACGTGCCTCCTGGAAGCTTTTCTACGAACAGCTCGAAAGCGTTAATGACGCCGCCAAGAAAAAGTTTCTCTCAAAAACCCATGTCAAAACTGAAACGTTAGAAGACGACATGGGAGTGAGAGCAGAGACAACGGAGGACATGTTGAGGCTTTTGAGGAAAACGCATTTTTCACAGAATACGGCGGGACTCACGGAGACACCAGAGTCTTGGAATAATGAGATTGATCGAAGGCTTATCATAACGGAATTTATGGTCAAGGAAGCCTTGCGGAGCTTCAAATCATTTAAGTCACCCGGATCTGATGGAATATTTCCGGCGTTGCTGCAAAAGGAGGCCGAGTATCTGGCGCTTCATCTGGCCACTATTTTCACAGCGTACCTAGGACTTGCATATACTCCGAAAGCCTGGCAGGAGACAATGGTAGTATTTAAAACCAAACCCGGCAAGGCAAGTTATGCAACACCAAAGGTGTACAGACCTATAAGCCTTACGTCCTTTCTACTCAAAACCATGGAACGTGTTGTGAATACCATGATAAATAGTAGGACATCCAGCGAACTGCTCAAATACAAACAGCATGCCTAGGTCAAGAGTAGGTCAGTGGAGACTGCCCTGCACGAGGTTGTGCATAGAATAGAAGAATCTTTCGCCTATGTCAAGAGTAGGTCAGTGGATACTGCCCTGCACTAGGTTGTGCATAGAATAGAAGAATCCTGCGATGCCATGACCAACACATTGGCGGTTTGCATTGACATCGAGGGGGCGTTTGACAATGTGCGGACCGACACATTGATCCAATCCTTAGACCAGGGTCCTTAGAGATTGAATAAACCATAGGTGTATGATTTGTGTGTCCCATGGCATAAATTTTAAGGCAGAACGTGGCACAGGATACGTCACAGGGGGCATTTTATTGCCACTCCTTTGGGTGACCACAATAATTAGGGATGCTCACTGAGGAGGGGTTTGAACATGTCTGCTATGCAGCCGATGTTATAATACTTTTTAGGGGTAAGGATGAAAACCAGCTATGCTGAGGGGCCGAAAGGGTCTTGCATATGGCATACGACTGACACAGGAGTCTCAATGTTAGCCCACAAAAGACTGAAATATACCTGTTCACGAGGAAGACGAAGGTGGGCCAATTTGACGCACCACGTTTCGTCAACAAAACGAATTCGATATCTGGTAAGGTCAATTACTTAGAAGTGTGACAGTCAGGAGCGTACTGATAAGGCTCTCAGTTGTTGGACACTATGTAGACGGGTCGAAAGCTCGAAATGGGCCCTGAATTCGAGGATAGTTCACTGGCTCTACAGGAGTTTGATTATACCAATACTTACATACGCCTCAGTAGTTTGGTGGACTGCGATTGAGAAAAAGTGCAACATTAGGACCATACAACAGGTTCAGAGAAAGACAACATGTTGGCATAAGCGAAGCGATGAGGACCACGCGCACTATAGCGCTGGAGAATATTCTAAATATGCGACCGATTGACATGCAGTTTAAGTGTGAGGCAGCCACTGCGTCTATGAGACTTAAGGCGATGGGAGAATGGATTGAGGATGGGAGCAGCTCATACCATCGCGGTATAATCAAGGCTACGATAGGAAATCTGGAAGGAGGAAGAGGTTTCCGATCAAATACCAGGTCGAGTGCGACACACTGCTGTCAGCGGCACAGTCTTGGACTGACGGAACCCTAGTATTGCCATCTGGAAGATCATGTTGCACGGATGAGAACCTAAGGACTGAGATCTGTTTCATACTGCCTGACCATAATACCGCCCTGCAGGCGGAGATCCCGGCGATCACGGAATGCGTGAGGTGGTGTGATGTTAACGCGAGGACGTCGAGTACGAACATAAGGGCAATAACAACCTGGACGGTAAGTTTGCGAACAGTCTTAGAATGTTAGCAGGATGGCACGATCCTCATCGTTTGGGTGCCGGACCATTGCGGAGTAAGTGGAAATGAGAAAGCAGACGGTTTTGCAAGATCACGAACAGTATTGTAATGTGAGCAGGATGGCAAGATCCGCATCATTTGGGTGCCGGGCCATATCAGAGTAAGATGGAATGAGAAAGCAGACGATTTTGAAGTGAAGCCCAGAGAACTGCCGTCAATAAACTTGATTATTCCGAAGCCTTTCTGGTCAACGCAGATCCAGTAAAGGGCGTTGGCGACGAATGCGCATGTTACACTGTGGAACAGCGAAACGGTTGGAAGGACGGCGAAAATCCTATGGGGTGATCCAGATCGTAAGAAGTCGATGCTATTAGGCTGTACAGAAAGGAAATAAGAAGGAGGTCAGAAAAGCTTTCGGTAACATAACGGGATACATAGGACTACGGGCTCACTTATGCAAAATCGGCGCCGCAAGTGATAGCATGTATACGGCATGTGGGGAAGATGATGAGACGTTGGAGCATTTCCTATGCCATTGTCCGGCTTTCGCGGCTAACAGATACCGGTACTTAGGTGAGGACACAATAAAAGACATGAACCAACTTAGGGGAGTGGTATGGAAAAAAATTAAGAATTTTGTAAGTAGCACGGAATTTCTAATTTAAATTTTTCTTTTTCGAGGTTACTTTTTATACCCACCACCATAGGATGGGGGTATACTAATTTAGTCAATACGTTTGTAACATCTCGAAATATTGATCTAGGGCCCCATAAAGTCTATATATTCTTGATCGTCTCGACATTCTGAATCGATCTAGCCATGTCCGTCCGTCCGTCTGTCGGAATCACGATAGTGAACGAACATATAAAGCTAGCAGGTTGATATTTTGCACAGATACTTAACATTGATATAGGTCGTTGGGGATTGCAAATGGGCCATATCGGTTCATATTTGAATATAGCTTCCATATAAACCGAACTCCCGATTTGATTTCTTGAGCCCTAAGCATTTTTTGTCCGATTTTGCTGAAATTTTGCACGCGGTGTTCTGTTATGACTTTCAACAACTGTGCCGAGTACGGTCTATAACTTGATATAAATCGGTTTATAACCTGATATAGCTTCCATATAAACTTATCTCACGATTTGACTTTTTGAGCCCTTACAAGCCGCGATTTTTATCCGATTTGGTTGAAATTTTGCATATAGTGTTCTGCTATGACTTTCACCAGATATAGCTCCCATACTTTAGCAGAATCCATGGTGGTGGGTTCCCGAGATTCGGCCCGGTCGAACTTAGCACGCTTTTACTTGATCATTTTTAGAGCACCCAACAAGCCGATTACTGGCTTAGGCGTATATACATAGTGGCATGGGGCGGATTAATATCCGCACCCTCTTTTCAACCTAACCTCAGGCTAGGTTATAGTGATAGCCTACAATCGACTTAAGGAATTTAGTTCATTCTGATTAAGGAACATTGTCAACATGAACAAGAACAAGCAAAAGTGTGTTAAGTTCGGCTGGGCCGAATCTTATATACCCTCCACCATGGATCGAATATGACTAGTTCTTTGAATGTGCTATATAAAGTTATCAACCGTCGTTCACCTGACTAAATCGGCTTAAAATTTTAAGACGATCAAGAATAATAATACTCTGTTGGGTCTCAGATCAAAATTTCGCTCCAATCCAATGGGGCATAAAAAGAGAGTGCCTTCTAGTTACCACAGAGCCACTCAAGATCTATGAAGGATATACAGGTTTTATGATATTTTCCCCGGAAATTGAACCGAGGGTTCCGCTTCATAGACGGACTTCCTTATCTTTCCACCATAATATCAGTAATAAATACAAAAAAAAAATTCTAAATCTTAGGCTTTATGTCCATATTTACGATTAATGTTTTACATATGTCAAACAAATGAGTTCCCAAGGCATCGTGCCAAGAGTTTAGAGGAAAATGTGTACCCATTAGAGCATACCAGTTGACCCTTTAGGTCATGACCATGTAAGCTCCTTGGGGGGTATGGCATACTAACATATGGTCCGTTGGCCATGTGTGAATAGTAGCTATTGTTGGCGATGTTTTTTCTGTAAATAAGGCATGCAGGCAGGCAGTCAAGCAGTTAGGCTTTATATGCCTTAAGGCATAACAAATTATGTTTTGACATTAACTTTACATTTGAATGCGTAAACAGGTGTAGTAGTAGTAGGTAAGCCAAGCCATACGCATTTGTATAAAACAGAACCCCCCATTGTTATTTATGGCTTTGTTAACAGGCTCAATGCCGTCCGTGTTGCTTTGTGTTCGGTGTGGTTTTTGGTTGGCTGATCTTTTCGGAATTAAAATCCCCCCATCTAACACATCGTAAAAAATTTACTCTCATTATTGTGACACCAAACACTGAAGAAGCCACCGACAATAGACAAATTAAGCCCTCACCCCAATAAAATTACAGTAGGAGACACGAAAGAGACGTTTGTGATAACTCAATTAACAAGGCAGCTGTGAAAAGACTCTAAAATATTGTCCATTTTTAAGAAGAAGACTCGCTATACCACACAAAAAGCAGAGTCCAATAATAATTCTTTTGTATGTTGTATTAGCCTCTCTATTGTTTATGACCACCAGATCAATCAATCAAATTGTCTAAATAACTGACATCATCATCATTATCATCATCATCACTACCATCATTGTTGTCATTATCTTTGAATTGATAATGGAAACCACGATGAAGACTCAGTCACTTGATCTACAATGAGCTCTGTATCAAGATTAAAAGAAGATGTAAACAAAATTATAGTTAATTACATTTAGGAATATAATCCAAACAAACTACTTTGTACGAGGGGAGTTAGGGAAGTTCACAAGGCAATGGTTTACTCAATTGGCTTAAAAAGTGTACCATTTCAGTTTAAGGAATTATGAGGGGAATGCTACTCATATTGGATTTTTACACGAAATGTTCTTGAAGCTTAACAAAAACAAGTAACAAGTAAAAGCGTGCGAAGTTCGGCCGGGCCGAATCTTATATACCCTCCACCATGGATCGCATTTGTCGAGTTCTTTTCCCGGCATCTCTTCTTGGGCAAAAAAGGGATATAAGAAAAGATTTGCTCTGCTATTAGAGCAATATCAAGATATGGTCCGGTTTGGACCACATTAAATTATATGATGGAGACCTGTGTAAAATGTCAGCCAATTCCAATAAGAATTGCGCCCTTTGGGGGCTCAAGAAGTAAAATAGAGAGATCGATTTATATGGGTTCTGTATCGGGCTATAGACCGATTCAGACCAAAATAAACACGTATGTTGGTGGTCATGAAAGAGACAAATCGGATAATAATTGCGACCTCTAGAGGCTCAAGAAGTCAAGATCCCAGATCGGTTTATATGTCAGCTAAATCAGGTTATGAACCGATTTGAACCTTATTTGACACAGTTGTTGAAAGCCATAATAAAATACGTCATGCAAAATTTCAGCCAAATCGGATAGGAATTACGCCCTCTATAAGCTCAAGAAGTCAAGTCCCCAGATCTGTTTATATGACAGCTATATTAGGTTAAGAACCGATTTGAACCATACTTGGCACAGTTGTTGGATATCATAACAAAACACGTCGTGCAAAATTTCATTCCAATCGGATAAGAATTGCGCACTCTAGAGGCTCCAGAAGTCAAGACCCAAGATCGGTTTATATGGCAGCTATATCAGGTTATGAACCGATTTGAACCATACTTGGCACAAATGTTGGATATCATTACAAAATACTACGTGCCAAAATTCATTCCAATCGGATAAGAATTGCGCACTCTAGAGGCTCAAGAAGTCAAGACCCAAGATCCGTTTATATGGCAGCTATATCAGGTTATGGACCGATTTGAACTGTACATAGCACAGTTGTTGGATATCATAACAAAACACGTCGTGCCAAAATTCATTCAAATCGGATAAGAATTGCGCCCTCTAGAGGTTCAAGAAGTCAAGACCCAAGATCGGTTTATATGGCAGCTATAACAAAACATGGACCGATATGGTCCATTTACAATACAATACCGACCTACACTAATAAGAAGTATTTGTGCAAAATTTCAAGCGGCTAGCTTCACTCCTTCGGAAGTTAGCGTGCTTTCGACAAGACAGACGGACGGACGGACATGGCTAGATCGACATAAATATCGCGACGATCAAGAATATATACTTTATGGGGTCTCAGACGAATATTTCGAGTAGTTACAATCAGAATGACGAAATTAGTATACTCCCCATCCTATGGTGGAGGGTATAAAAAGGCGTTGGTCATTTTAGTGGCTTTATCTAAAAATAAACCGATCTCAACCATATACGTAACGGATGTCGAAAAGCCTAAGATAAGTCACAGTGTAAAATTTCAATGAAATCTGATAATAAATGCGTCTTTTATGGGCCCAAAACCTTAATTCGAGAGATCGGTCTATATGACAGCTATATGCAAATCTTGATCGATCTTGGCCAAATTGCAGATATGTGTCGAGGGGCTTAACTAAAACCACTGTACCAAATCGGACAATAAATGAGCCTTTTATAAGGCCAAAACTTTAAAATGAGAGATCGGTCTATATGGCAGCTACATTCAAATCTGGGCCGACCTGAACCAAATTAAAGAAGAATGTTGAAGGGCTTAACACAACTCACTGTCCCAAATTTCAGCAAAATCGGATAATAAATGTGGCTTTTATGGGCCTAAGACCCTACATTGGAGGATCGGTATATATGGCAGCTATATCCAAATGTGAACCGATCTGGGCCAAATTGAAGAAAAATGTCAAAGGGCCTTACACAACTCACTGTCCCAAATTTCAGCAAAATGGGATAATAAATACGGCTTTTATGGGCCCAAGACCTTAAATCGAAAGATCAGTCTATATGACAGCTATATCCAAATCTGGACGGATCTGGGCCAAATTGAAGTAGGATGTCGAAGGGCCTAACACAACTCACTGCCCCAAATTTTGGAAAAATCAGACAATAAATGTGCCTTTTATAGACGCAAGACCTTAAATCGAGATATCGGTCTATATGGGGGTTATGTGAAGATCTAGGCGGATGGACAGACATGGCTATATCGTCTTTGATTTTTACGCTGATCAAGAATATATATGGGGAAATGGATATTTCGATGTGTTGCAAACGGAATGACAAAATGAATATACCCCCATCCTTCGGTGGTGGGTATAAAAATGCTTGCGAGGCATCCTGTTGTAATTCGGGGTGTGCTAGATGATGTAAAAGATGACCACTTAAAATTAAAATCCATTCAAGCTGGGGCTTGGGAAAATGCAAGTCAAGATGACGTAGTTCTCAGGCCCATCCTTTTAGGACACCTTAATAAAAACATACAATAGGAACCTCATATTTTTCGATATATCCAAGAGACCAAAGCCTATGATGAAAATCGAATTCGTCTTAACAGTAACCCAAAAAAACACAAATCAGATCTTTGGGGAACGCCCCACCCTAAAACATCTCTAACGGGCATAAGAATTGATATTAACAATATGAGACGAAAAATATAGTATTGAGAGAAGAGAGCGAATCTGATACACAAATCACGGTCTAAGTGTCAGAGGACTCATCTTACCATTAAATCCTCGAAACCTGCGGTTCAGTACAGTAAAAAGAAGTGGTAAGAAGATTACGTATCTGATGTAAAAAGGTGCTAAGTTCGGCCGGACCGAATCTTGGCTGCCCACTACCATGGATACACCTTAGAAATTGGCTTTATTAACTCTGTTCGATGCGTATCATACTCGGCAATGATTTCAGTCAAAATGTATGAAAACTGAGGCTTTTATGGGCTCAAGCAGTCAAAGCCAGGGATCGGTGTGCATGGGGGTGATATCAGTTTATAGACCGATTCGCATAATACTCGGCACTGATATTGGAAGGATAACAAGTAAAATAGATATATGGATATTTTATCCAAATTTCGTTAACATTTTTGAATCCAAGAATTTTTTTCCGGTATATCGGTCGGATGTCCAAAATTTTTGCCAAAATACTCACCATTCTTAACTTGGCAATAATAATAAAAGATTTTATGAGCCTTTGTTCATAAATCGGGAGATTAGCCTATATGGCTGCTATATCCAAGTATGTTCCGATCTCGACCATACTCAGCACGGGTGTCGAGGGGTCTAATACAACCCTCCTATGAGCCCTTCCAAAACTATGTGACCTGGTCTCGACTTAAAGAGGTCTGACGCTTTGCAGTCGCTGGCTAGAACGGACGTTTCAGTCATTGTTTCCCTCATGACAGGTCATAGTCTGATCGGAAAGAAGCTGACAAACTGAAGGTTGCCAGTAACGACTTTTACAGAAGCTGCGAGGACGTCGAGGAAGAAGAGACTATAGAACATATGCTGTGTGTGTCCCGAACTAGCAGTCAGAAGGAATTCCCTAGGCTCTCATTTCTTTGAGAACTTGTCTGATATATCAGATGTGAACATTCGCAAGTTATTGAGTTTTTTAAGTATAGGCTCAATGATAAGGGGCCTCCTTTTTATAGCTGAGTCCGAACGGCGTGCCGCAGTGCGACACCTCTTTTGAGGAGAAATTTTTACATGGCATAGTACCTCACAAATTTCGCCAGTATAAGGAGGGGATAACCACCGCTGAAATTTTTTTTATGGTCTCGCCAAGATTCGAACCCATGTGTTCAGCGTCATAGGCGGACATGCTAACCTCTGCGCTACGGTGGCCTCAATTTTTATTGTAACTATTGGGTTGCTTAAAAAGTAATTGCGGATATTTTAAACCGATTTATTAAACCGATTTTTTAAACCGATTTTTTAACCGATCTCCCGATAAAGGGTCTAATGCCCATAAATGCTTTATTTTTTATCCGATTTCGCTGAAATTTGAAACAGTGAATTTTTTTAAGCTTTTCGACATCCGACCTAAATATGGTTTAGATCGATCTATATTTAGATATAGCTGCCATATAGACCTATCTGCCGATAAAGGGTCCGAAGCCCATAATAACTTTATTTATTACCCAATTTTGCTGAAATTTGAAACAGATCAGATCAGACTATATTAAGATATATTAGCTGCCATATAGACCAATCTGCCGATAAAGGGTCCGAAGCCCATAAAAGATTTATTTCGCTGAAATTTTAAATATTTCGCTGAAATTTTAAATAGTGAGTTGTTTTTAGCCTCCCGACATTCGTCCCGAATATGGGTCAGATCAGACTACATAGGTATAGCTGTCATATAGACCGATCTTTCAATTGAGGGTCTTAATCCCATAAAAAGCAGATTTATTGTCTGAAAATTTTGCTTGTATATGAGTTCTCGGGACCTGAATAAAAGATCATCGAGACCAGCCCCTATTAAGATTTAACTACGTATAAAGTAGTGGAGTTATAATAAAATAGCATGATTATTATATCCCTGTTTAATTTGGTCCACATCGGTCCATATTTGGTTAAGGGTGCCATATAGAAAGAACTCTCGATTTAAAGTCTTGGCCCTATAAAAAGCGCATTTATTATCCGATTTCGTTGAAATTTGATGCAGTGACTTATGTTAGGCTTTTCGACATCCATGTCCTTTAGGGTTCAGATGGGCTTATATTTGGATATAGCTGTCAAAAAGACCAATAGTTTGTTCTACAAAATTGAACAGTGACTTATATTTATCAGATCACTCAATTTCCATGCCGAATTTGGGTGCATAAGTTATCCAATATTCACAGGATGGTGACGAAAGTGGGTTATCCTTTGCCTTTTGATCCGATTTATGAGCGGAAACCCTTGTCTTGAGTTTTGTTTTTGTAGTGCCAATATATGCCATTGGACATATATTGGTCTTGTCCCCATCGCAGCTTATCTTGTATACCACGTTCGATTTTTCCTCTTTCCTTATCCTGGTTTTGGTCTTGCTAAATAGGTTGTTGACGGTATTGCCGCTTTTTAGTGCCATTTGGTATGAGTCCTTGTTGTAAATGTTGGAATTACCAAATCTCTCCGAAAAGCCTAAAATATATGTTGTCCTTTTATAATTTCTTGGTGCAATTTCCTTCGTATCCTTGTCCTTTTTGTTCTCCACATGTTTCATTAGATCCGTTACCCTGTTTTCTTGGGAAATCATTTTGTTTCGGATGCTCTTCTCATTTTCGATGTGGATAAAATCGATAAAATTTGTGGCAGTGTTGATTTTTATCCTCCTTGGATGCTTTGAATAGAAGTTAATGAGTCTTCCCGATGCTGTTTCTTTTTTTTTTAATTTTAATCCGCAATAATTACTTTATCAATGTCCATGTTTAGTTTGGTACAATCATTAAAACTTTGTCATTATTTACAAAAGACGTGACGAATTTCTTTCTTCGATTATTTCCGATCATCTTTTGAAGTATCATGGCCACCAACATACAAAGGCGTATTTTTAACAATTTTTTTTAAACAAATATTTAAAAACAAATAACGATTAGTTACGCTTGACTCGTCACGATGTCACACAACAGATCGAAGAATACTGTTTAAAGCTGAGGTCAAGGTCTCCAGAAAGCACATCAACTGCAATGGTGGCCAACTCAAGTTTGTCATGTGTATTTGCTGTTAATGGAATGACATTCATATGCAAAATGTAAGACTACACCTCCGCACTAAATTTATCACATGCCAATCGGGTGAATGATTTATTGGCTATTTCGAATTTTATGGCACTATGTCATGATAAATATGCATATCAATCGTGTCATTGGCTTGTTATCAACGGTCTCAATATTATTGCTCAATTTTACTTAGATGTATGATGCATCATCCATTGTTTTTTGACATGATACGTGCGAGCGTCCTCATCGTCATCGTCACCATCATCATCATCGACATCACAAGTAAATGAAGGAAAAAACGGCCGCAAGCATCATTCTCTGGCATAATCACTTCCAAATCGCTGTAAATGCTCTAAAGTATCTCTGGGTCGTTCGTGCAAGGCCCCAACGATAATCATCTTATCACAATTCGGACATTTACTGTCCAAACCCATGAATGAATTGTGATTAACATAATTTCACACTTTAAAACAAATCGTATGACACGAAACATTAAAGTGATAATAACAAAGAGGTAGATGAATGCTGCTGCCATCACAAAAAATGTTAACACAAATCATGATTAGAGTTTTACACGTTCATTCATAAAAAGACGAGTCGATTATTCTTTTGTGATTTTCACAATTCATTCAGTCATCGTTATATTTAAAACGTTGTTTTGCCTTAATTTAATGGCCGTGTAAAACTCACATTTAAATGGGAGGAATTTGCATGCGATCATTTGTGAATTATCATGATGGCTAACAATGATGCCCATCATCACTGATTGAGATATGATGTGTTTTTTGTTGGGAACTTAAGTGATAGTGCCTATATCAAAATATTGTAATAGGTTGTAAATGCTAAACGTCTACTAATTTGGAATAATTACCCAATGGCTTATCAATTTACGATGCTATTACACATTTAAGGCAGTTTAAGCATATTAAAAACAAATATGACAAAGCTTCTTTTGTCATTTTATGACTATGACTTTAAAGGGCGGGCTAAAAACCTATGATCCAATTTCCCATGTTTAATGTTAATGATTGTGAGAGAGTTAAACTTTATATATTTTGAATGGTTTAGGCCAAGAAAATATAAAAAGTGACCTTCAGGGCCAAGCAAAAGATTTGTATGTGTTAAGATTTGATTAATGTTGTTTATGTTATACTAGGCGAACCGGGCCCGCTCCGCTGCGTCTTCTTCAACTCTCTAATATCTTTTTAGGGTGGGGACACTTTGCCCTGAATATGCCATTGTAGCCTATGAACGCGTTCGAATCCTGGCGAGAAAATCGGACAAAGCGGTGTTTATACCCTCTCAATGTTGGCGACATTTGCGAGGCACTATGCCATGTATAGTCATTTAAAAAATTTTCCCCAAAGAGGTGAGGTGCAGGGCGCCGTTCGGACTCTGATTAAAAAAAAGGTCCCTTATCATTGAGTTTAAACTTGAATCGGAAAGCACTCATTGATGTGTGAAAATTTGCCCCTTCTCGGTTCCTGGTGGTAATGTTCTTCCTTAGACATTTCAGTCATTTCGACTCAAATATGGATATCAAATTTGTGCTGCACTTCCAAATCCCTTTAATTTGAGCCTCATATTGCCATGGCCGGTAAATATGAAACGTTTGGAGGGTGTTTTGGAGCTGTGGTGGCCACCGGCACTTTGCACTGAAAATAGGTACCAAATTCGTTCTTTATTCCCAACGGAAATTAAGTTCAGTTTAGGGGGTGCTTTAGGGCGTACCCCAAAACACTTGGCTCCAAAATTGGATTTCAAATTCGTTTTCTATTCTCAAATACCTTTCATTTGAGTCCCATATTGTCAGATTGGGTCAAATCACACATTTGACGTATCTTTAGGAGGAAAAGCGCCACCCAGACTTGAACACAAATTTTAATGCCATATTCGTAATCTACTCCTTAATACCTTTCATATGAGTCCTATATAGTCATGGTCGGCTGCCCATTTGGGGGTGGGCGGCCTCCCATTACTTGGACCTAATGTTTTATGCCATATTTGTAATCTACTGCCTAATTTTTTTCATTTGAGTCCCATATTGGCATGAACTTCGAATATATCTGTTTAGAGGAGTTTTGGGGTTGGGGGTCGGCCCGCTGGGTACATGAACCCAAATTTTAATACTATAATCGTTTTCTGGCCTCCAATACCTTTCATTTGATGTCCTTATTGTGCCCATCGGACCACTTTCGGATATGGGTGGCGTTTTTGGGGTAAGGGGGAGGGTCCGCCTCCACCCGATATTTAAAAATGTTTCCTTCCAGAAAAACGAACACTATCTATGAACATTTGAAGAATATGGGTTCAGCCAAGTATCATATAGTCATAATGGGTCTAATGGCGTTTTTAAGGGGTGGTGTGACCCCCTATACTTCGATCTGATTTTGTATGCCATATTCATTTGAGCCCCATATTTAAAAGGACGTCCAATATGTCTCTTTGGGGGAGTTTTGGGGTTAGGGCGGTCCGATGGGTACTTAGACTCAAATTTCGATACCATATTCGTATTCTACTCTCCAATACCTTTCATTTGATATCTATATTGTCCCGGTCGGTCCACTTTCGATTTTGAGTTGTGTTTTTGATATACCGAAAAATTATAAAGGGTGATTTTTTTGAGGTTAGGATTTTCATGCATTAGTATTTGACAGATCACGTGTGATTTCAGACATGGTGTCAAAGAGAAAGATGCTCAGTATGCTTTGACATTTCATCATGAATAGACTTACTAACGAGCAACGCTTGCAAATCATTGAATTTTATTACCAAAATCAGTGTTCGGTTCGAAATGTGTTCATTCACCGTAACGTTGCGTCCAACAGCATCTTTGAAAAAATACGGTCCAATGATTCCACCAGCGTACAAACCACACCAAACAGTGCATTTTTCGGGATGCATGGGCAGTTCTTGAACGGCTTCTGGTTGCTCTTCACTCCAAATGCGGCAATTTTGCTTATTTACGTAGCCATTCAACCAGAAATGAGCCTCATCGCTGAACAAATTTTAATACTATAATCGTTTTCTGGCCTCCAATACCTTTTATTTGATGCCCTTACGGTGTCCATCGGACCACTTTCGGATATGTGTGGCGTTTTTGGGGTAGGGGGGAGGGTCCGCCTCCACCCGATATTTAAAAATGTTTCCTTCCAGACAAACATACACAATCTATGAAAATTTTAAGAAAATGGGTTCAGCCAAGTATCATATAGTCATAATGGGTCTAATGGCGTTTTTAAGGCGTGGTGTGACCCCCTATACTTCGATCTGATTTTGTATGCTATATTCATTTGAGCCCCATATTAAAATGAACGTCCAATTTGTCTCTTTGGGGGAGTTTTGGGGTTAGGGCGGTCCGATGGGTACTTAGACTCAAATTTCGATACCATATTCGTATTCTACTCTCCAATACCTTTCATTTGATATCTATATTGTCCCGGTCGGTCCACTTTCGATTTTGAGTTGTGTTTTTGACATACCGAAAAATTATAAAGGGTGATTTTTTTGAGGTTAGGATTTTCATGCATTAGTATTTGACAGATCACGTGGGATTTCAGACATGGTGTCAAAGAGAAAGATGCTCAGTATGCTTTGACATTTCATCATGAATAGACTTACTAACGAGCAACGCTTGCAAATCATTGAATTTTATTACCAAAATCAGTGTTCGGTTCGAAATGTGTTCAAATTTTGACAAATTTTGTTCAGCGATGAGGCTCATTTCTGGTTTCAGCAAGTTTTCTAATCATACTATACCATAACCATATTACATCTGTTGCACTTCGGGACTTATTCCAAAGAATTAGCTCACATTTCGCTAGAGGCATAGCCACAGACTCATGTCCGCCTGGAATATGTAAGGCAGTTCCTAGTCTTGCAAGCTCGTTGAACAGAGTAAGTGATTTTTGAATTATTCAGCCATCTCATTGAAGATCACCGCAGCGCAGTGGTTAGCATGTCCGCCTACGAGGCTGAACGCCTGGATTCGAATCCTGGCAGTAACATTAGAAAATTTTTCAGCGGTGGTTATCCCCTCCTAATGCTGGCGGCATTTCTGAGGTACTTTGCCATGTAAAAACATCTCACCAAAGAGGTGTCGCTCTGCGGCATATCATGAATCATAAAACATGTCCACAACAAAGCCAAATTTTTCTGTAGAAAGATGACCTTTGGTTATCGAAAAAAGCTTTAAATTCGACAGTTTTGATAGTCGAAAAGTCGACTTTTTTAATTTCAAAAAAAGGCGAAAAGTAAACTTTCAGATTATCAGAAAAAGTCGGTTACAATCAGGTGAATAATGGATAACTTACTTTACTTACTTTAATTGGATATGAAAGAATATTTGTTCCACTAGCCGAACGTAGAATAGCGTTCCAAGCGCCTCGATCTTCTGCACTCATTCTAAAATCACTGACACCAAGTTTCGAGGTGTCTCCCACAACTTTATTGGATAACTTATGCACCCAAATTCGGCACGGAAATTGAGTCGTCTAATAAATATAAGCCACTGATCAATTTTGCAGAACAAAATATTGGTCTTTTTGACAGCTATATCAAATTATAAACCGATCTGAACTATAAAGGACACGAATGTGGAAAAGCCTTTCATAAGTCACTGCGTCAAATTTAAACGAAATCAGATAATAAATGCCCCTTTTATAGGGCCAAGACTATATGGCACCCTTAACCAAATTTGGATCGATGTGGATCAAATTAAACAAGGATATAATAATCATCCTTTTTTTACAACTCCACTACTATATACGTAGTTATATCTTAATAGCGGCTGGTTTCGATCATCCCTTTATAGGCAGATCGGTCTACATGGCAGCTATATCCAAATCAGAGATGGCCTGTCAGAAACAGTGACGTATATGACATACATTTCCGACGTATATTACATACGTCGAAAACGTCGTAAACCTAGCCAAAAAACTAGGTTTCTGACAGAAAAAAAATTCGAACGAAAATATGTCGAATTTTTGATCTGATTAACTAAAAATTTTGGCATAAGTAATTTTTTCCTCCTGGAGACGAACAATATTGAAATTGGAAAAAATCGGTTCAGAATTAGAAAAAGCTACCGTAGGTTTACACGATTTTTACCAATATTGTTATAAAATGAATGACATCTGAGGTAGTGTCAAGTGAAATGGTAGATGGCGTGTTAAGTATGCTAATGTGAGGTAATGTCAAGTGAAATGGAAGATGGCGTGTTAAGTATTTTATTGAATAAGTAATGTTATTTTTAAGTATTGCTATTGAATAACATAATTAACACTCCATGTACCATTTCACTTGACACTTCCTCAGATGTCATGCATTTTTAACATATGTCGTTTACAACAGCTTTCAAAAAGCAAATTAAAACGGGAGAAGCAAATAATTTTGCAAAAGGATACAAAATAATTGCAATTTCTAAATATAATTGATGAAAACTAATAATTTATTGATTTTTTGCTTCACAAAAAAATCCTTAAACGTTACTTTATAAATTGACTTGAAATTTGCGTATATTTCCAATTTATTGTGTGAAAAATGTAAATGCAAAAATTAAAAAAAAAACTTAATATTTCTTTCATTGCGAAATTTTTTTACATATAAACTCTTCTATATACAACAAATAAGTGACAATAATATTTGTTAAAAATCAAACTTTTGCACTGAGTTATTAAGGTTTATGACGTTTGCGACTTTTTCTACGTTTTATACAAGTATACGACGTTTTCGACTATTACAACTTTTTGACAGTCGGAAACCTAAAAAATCGTCTTACGGACCATCTCTGATCCAAATATAGTCCGATCTAAACCATTTTAAGGTCAGGTTTCGGGAGGCTTAAGTTAACTTACTGTTTCAAATTTCAGCAAAATCAGATAAAAAATAAAGCTTTTATGCGCTTCAGACCCTTTATCGGCAGATAGGTCTATATGACAGCTATATCTAAATATAGTCCGATCTGAACCGCATTTGGGTCCGATATCGGGAGGATTAAAGTAACCCACAGTTTCGGGTAATAAATAAAGCTTTTATGGGCTTCAGACCCCTTATCAGCAGATCGGTCTACATGGCAGCTATATCTAAATATAGTTCGATCTGGACCATATTTGGGTCCTATATTGGAAGGCCTAAAACTATTCACTGTTTCCAATTTAAGCGAAATCAGATAAAAAATAAAGCTTTTATGGGATTCAGACCGTTTATCGGAAGATCGGTCTATATGGCAGCTATGTCTAAATACAGTCCGATCTGAACCATATGTTGGGTCAGATGTCGGGAAGCTTCAAACTACTCACCGTTTCAAATTTCAGCGAAATCGGATGGAAAATAAAGCATTTATGGGCATTAGACTCTTTATCGGCAGATAGGTCTATATAGCAGCTATATCCAAATAGGGTCCGATTTTGCCCGTTCAAAAACTTAACCAGCGTGCATCAAAAATATGTATCTGTGCCAAATTTCAGCTCAATATCTCAGTTGTTGAAGGCTATAGAGTGATTACAACAGACGGACGGATTGACGAACAGACACACGGACATCGTTAAAACGTCTTAGAATTTTACGACGATCCCAAATATACATAAATACTTTGTAGGATCAGAAATAGATATTTTGATGTGTTGCAAACGGAACGTCTAAATGTATATACCCCCTATCCTGCGGTGGTTGTTACACAATTTATTGATTAAAATTTTTTATTGAAAACAATTTTATTTTTATAAAATTTTTAATTCAAAAATGTTTCGTATTATTTTTTTCTGTGTTCGTATAACATATGATCGATTATGGAAGCAAAAGTCGACTTTCATCTAATCGATTGTTCAACTTTTAATCTATTGAGACAGAAACATGCTCACTATCATTGTGCTACAACTGCAATCGTGTAATTGATATAAGAGAAGTCCTCATTGATGTAAGAGAAGTCATCTCTTTCATATTTTCTTCAAAAAAATTTTGTCATTAACATTTTTTATAACTATACCAACATAATTTTTCCGCTTTTCCCGGTTTTTATGCTGAGCTGTAACTGTCAATTTCTTGAGAAATAAATGCAGTCTTCTAGCACGTTTACAAATACAAATTGTGCCCATGAACATTCTACTAAGGAACAGGGGAAAACTTCTCACATATCAATGAGTGCAGCCCGATTTAAGTTTAAGCTCAATGATAAGGGGCCCACTTTTTATAGTCGAGTCCGAATAGTACATCACAAATGTTGCCAGCATTAGGAGGGGAAAACCATCGCTGAAAAATTTTTTCTGATGGTCTCGCCAGGATTCGAACCCAGGGGTTCAGCGTCATAGGCGCTACGGTGGCTACGGTGGCCTCCACGTTTACATCGAAATTTTTATGATCTGGATTTAAGCAAATCCGTTTACACTGCGTTTTTTGGGGATTTAAGTGACATACACAAGCGTACATGCGTGTGCATTAATGCACATTCATACACAATTGTTGAAAACACTTGCATATTTGGTTCTTTTATCGATTATTCAGCCATGATATCGGTGATATTTATATGGGATTTAAAAATAAATCCTGCTAAAATGGGATTAATTTTCGTATGGTAAAACCTGCAAAAAACGCAGAATTTAGCACTTAAATCTCGAAAATGCCATACATCCGGATTAAGGGGCCAATGTAAACGTACTTTTATTTATATTAGGTTAGGTTATATAGAGTTCAAAAGTGGGTGCAGATATTAATCCCCCCATGCCTAATCGGCTTGTTGTGCGCTCTAAAAACTATGAAGTAATCTCTAAAAAGAAAATTTCAAGTTATGAATTCCGTGCTACTTACAAAAAACAATTAAGGATTTTGTTTATATTCATTCTAAATTGGTAATGCTAATTCTCCATTACTTAGTGAATCTTAATCATACAGGGTGGCTGATGAATATTGCTACAATGATGAATATTGCTACATTTTTTTTTCGGTGTATGGAATACATTTTTCTTTTATTCATGTTAAATTAAATTATTAAATTAATTATTAAATTATTATTAATTAAATTAATTAATTAATTAATTAAATTAATTATTAAATTATTATTATTAAATAGAAAAAAAGTTATTACATTTTTTTTTGGTAGCGGCTTTCATCAGCCACCCTGTATAAACCATAATCTTTATAATTTAAATATGTTCAAGTACCTGTTTAAGGACCCCTAAAGCATGCCCAAATAAAAATCCCCTTGCCAATGGCTACTGCATAAATTAAAACATGGCAATATGATGGCCATCACTTAACAGTCTTCTTTTTTATTACTATTCGTTTTTTGTTGTTGTTAAATGACAATGTTTATGATGTAATACTTTGGGAGGAAATCAAAAATGCCAATGTCTACAAAAAGTGATGCGAAAAATAAGCAGGTAAGTCCATTGTGTGTATGAGGTGGTATACTCTCTACACAAATGGATATGCAGGTTTATATGTACAGGGTGGCTGATGAATATTGCTACAATGATGAATATTGCTACATTTTTTTTTCGGTGTATGGAATACATTTTTCTTTTATTCATGTTAAATTAAATTATTAAATTAATTATTAAATTATTATTAATTAAATTAATTAATTAATTAATTAAATTAATTATTAAATTATTATTATTAAATAGAAAAAAAGTTATTACATTTTTTTTTGGTAGCGGCTTTCATCAGCCACCTTGTATGTTCAAGTATTGGGGAAAATTTCCGCAAACATGACCATCATTGTTTCATCTTCATTGATGCTACCTACCCAACATCCGTGAGCTGCAGCACCAATGTCAATGGCATTACATGACTATGAAAATTGAAGTTTCACTTTAGAGACAATACCTACCCGCCAGCCACACTTGAAAACCGACAATACCATCATCAGCAGTAACAGAAAAATAACAACTACTGCAATACCAACTTTACCCAAATGAAGTATTGAGGCAAAAAGCAGAAAAAGATGCCATGAGTCCGTTTTACCATCATCTGCTTTTAGATATTTCTATCGTTGAATTTCATGAACTTTAAACTTTGAAACAAAAAAAAAAAAAAGGAAAATAAAACCAAGAAGTTGCAGATGAGGCCGATGTTTTCCGATTAAGTTTTTTTTTTCGTAGTACAAAAACAGAGATATCGTTGCAGATAGATCACAGTCTGTGTTGTTTTATCTTCTTGTAAAATTGTTGAGGATTATTAAGCATAATCAAAAAAATAGTTGAAAATTTTGTTAACATATTATGATGGATTATTTATGAGGTAACGCTTTATTCACCATACAGCTCGCTGTAATAACTTGCATGTGTAACTGCATTTACTTTGTAACATAAGAGGGAAATCTGTGTGCATCTTTTTAAAGAAAAGTGCCAATCATTTTATAGTTATTTGTACATTTTTGTCATTGCCATAGCAGATGATTTTATTTGCAATTAACAAAACAAAATGTTGAAGTATAATAGGTAAGGTTAGGTCAGGTTAGTAGAGTCCGGATTTTTATGCAAAATTGGAATTTTGACATTCATTATTTCCCAAATGCAGTGGTATTTTGTAACAAAATTAAATTTTGTTAACATGTTATGGCTTAAAAACTTCCATTCCACATGCATATTTACAAAATACCAACGCATATCCTAAATTATTGATGACGAAGTTTCGATTTTGCATAAAAATCAGGACCCTAGCCATCAGACTCACTTACAAATTATCGACCAGTAAGATACCACAGGAATAGCAGAGACACGAATGTCGAGTTTTACGCAGATACCTGCCATCACGGCCCAAACCTGCGAGGCCCAAGGGTGAATACAATGCGTCTACCAACGCCCCCACATGTGGTAACCCACACATGAGTACCAATTTGATCCCACGTATTTGGACGTGTTCACCTCCTTGGTTAGGAGCGTAGCACTACCTAAAACTTCTTCCGATCTATGGGTCACGGCACCCGGTTGAAAACGCAACTCCACGCCGAGCTTATGCTCTACCCGCGATTTGGGTACAAACCACAGCCACCACGTTGCTCCCTAATGGGGCTGGAACCAAAGTTCCAGGGGCTCCTGACACCCGTGGTACCAGATTAAAGTCTCCGGTCAGACTTCGTAGCTTTAAAAGACTACTACCAGTTGAACCCCAAACAGTTCCGGACTGGTCACCTGAATGAGAAAAATCGCCCTAAGCCGACCTCAAGCCAGCATACAAAAGTATGCCTCAAACATACAACCGGACGATATACACAAAACACAAACAGGACTCCGCAGCCCTCACGGGCTACGCCACATAAATCAGCATCAACATGGGACTTTACAATCAACGCCCCCACCCTCACGGGTGACCGAACACAACCACACAGGGAACCAACAATGGGCAAACACCGCTGCATCAACATGGGCAAAGCAGGTGCCAGGCCACAGTCGTGCCAGCACAGCAACACCTCGTTATGGATAACTAGCGTGTGTTCATCCCTCCACTAAGTCTAGTCCGCCTCCTAAGAAATAATTCCCGGGAAAAGGTGGCCAGCCTTGCAACAGTCGTCTCGTCCTCAAGGGCCCTACTGAAATCCCACACCGCCTCGCTAATCCCCATTGCGCCTAAATCTCCAATGTCTGTATAGTATGGGCATTCTGTCAGTACATGCCTCCAGTCCTCAGGTCTCCCACAGTTGCACAAATCAGTCGCGGACAAGTTCCTCTGATGCAAAAATGCATTAAAGGAACCATCTCCCGTCAGTATGTAGCCCAGACTTAGGCCGAAGCCAAGGTCTCGTACGAACGTCGCGTCACGAATAAATTCGTAAGTCACCCGACCATTGTCACTGTTCGTCCATCTAGTCCTATACCTATCATCAAGATGCTCCAAAAGGAGTGTCTTGAGCCGCCTAATATCCCCATCTGTCAGCTCCGAAGCAATGAGCCAATCCTCACGCACTAATGGAATTCCCTTTTTCACACTATACAGAACGGCCATGTAACTCACGAGTAAATCAAGTGGGGTGTAGTGCATCTGTCGAAACAGTCCTGCACACAGGCAAGCAAGCCAGCATTGCCACTCTCTGGCAAGAGAGGATCTTCTTTCTTCCTAAGACAGTCGCAGCAATTCCGTGCCATACAGGCGCTCCATAAGTTGCGCAAGCAACAAATAGACCACCATATATGGACCGAACAGCGCGATGACTAAGACCCCAATCGCTTCTCAGAACAAGCTTAACCATACCGGCTATTCCAGTCATCTTCTCCTTTACCCGATCCAAATGGACCAGGAAACCCATTCTCTCCGAAACAGTCACTCCCTTCGGTTAAACCATCCAAACCGCTTTAAAAATGCGCACCAACTCGCCAATGTTCACATCCGCTACATTAGATAAGTTCTCAAAGCAATGAGAACATAAAGTTAAACTCCTTCTGACTGCCAGTGCGCAACGCACACACAGCAGATGTTCTATAGTCTCTTCTTCCTCGATGTCCTCACACCTTCTGCCAAAGTCGTTACTTGCAACCTTCAGTCTGTCTGCATGTTTACAGATCAAACCTTAATCTGTCATAACGGAAACAATGACTGAGACGTCTGTCCTAGCCAGCGACAGCAAAGCGTAAACCAAGTCTAGATTGGGCCCCATAAGCTAAGCTAACATATCGCTAGAGACATATCCACAGATTTCAGTTCCTCGGTAATAGGTAACGTGGTTTCTAGTTTCTCAAGCTAGTTTGCTTTACAATTTCCTGGGAAATCTCTGTGGTTCCGGCACCCAGAAGAAGTGAATTTCGTTGAGAGATCTGCGACAGTCGAGGGTGGTTATTAAATTCATAAAAATGTTCCCAAGAGATTAAATGGCTACCTGGTTTTCTGGGAGGATATTTATGGCAATCGTAGAAATGACATTATGTCTAAGTCATTCCACCACTTCTTCAATTGCAAGGAGCTCCGATTGATACACACTACAATGGTCTGGAAAACTTCTCAATTTGACCAGTCCTAGTTCTTCAGAGTATACCCAGAGCCCACCTGGTCGTCTGTTAAGAACCATTCGTATTGAAGTCTAAGTAACTTCTATTACCATGTATGTAGTGGTTCCAATCTGTTGCATCAGGAATAATGATATAGTACTTTTTATCAAAAAGTGGTTCAGGTAGGGTGTTATCCACACTGCCGGGAACATCGGGCATTGTATCAAGGATAACACAGCGTCCGTAGCCGTCACACGGCCAAGGAGAAAGCTCCCTTAGCCTCACAGCAGTGGTCGAACAATTTGTCTAACCACAATGGGGGCCACCGTAGCGCAGAGGTTAGCATGTCCGCCTATGACGCTGAACGCTTAACATTACACATTGTACCGAATTCATCTGTAAAGAAATTCACCTTTTATGGGCCTAAGAACTTAAATCGGGAGGTAGTATATGTATAAGCCAGCTATTTCCAAATATATACCGATTTGAACCATACTGAGCACGAATGTCGAAGAGCGAATTCAGCCCACTGTGTCAAATTTCAACGAAATCGAGTAATTGACGTGCTATTATTGTTCCAAAAACTTAAATTGGGAGATTGGTACATTTGGCAGCTATATCCAAATATACCCCCATCTTGACCATATTTGGTATGAATGTCGAATGGCCTAAAGAGCTCATCTTGATAACATTTTAGCGAAATCGATAAATAAATTCGCCTTTTATGGGCCTAAATCATTAAATCAGGAGATCGGTATATACGGCAGCCACACCCAAATCTGGACCGATCTGACCCATATTTAACAGGGATGTCGAGGAGCCTAACACAACTCGCTATACCAAATTTCTTGAAATCGAACAATAAATGCGCCTATTATGGACCCAAAACCTTAAATCAAGAAATCGGTCTATATGGCAGTTATATCCAAATCTGGACCGTTCAAGGCCAAAGTAAACAAGGATGTCGAGGGACCAAGCATAACTCACTGTCCCAAAATTTCAACAAAATCGCCTTCTATCACCTTAAACTAAGAGATCGGTCTATATGACAGCTATATTCAAATCTGGATCGAATCAAACAAGGGTGTCTAGGGTTTTTTCCCAACTCACTGTTCCAAATTTCAGCGAAATCGGACAAAAAATGCGCCTTTTATGGGCCCAAGGCCTTAAATCGAGAGATCGGTCTATTTGGCAGCTATGTCTAAATCTGGACCGATCTGTGCCACATTGAACAAGGATGTCGGGAGCCATAACTGTATCCCAAACTTCAGCGAAATCGGATTATAAATGTGGTTTTAATGGGCCAAAGACCTTAAATCGGCAGATCGGTCTATATGGGGGCTATATCAAGAGAAGTCTGATATAGTCTTTCCTAGAACTTAAACTGCCTTTGGACAAAAAAAGAATCTGTGCAAAGTTTTAGCTCAATATATCTATTTTTAAAGATTGTAGCGTGATTTCAACCGACAGCCGGACAGACGGACATGGCTAGATCGTCTAAGATATTTACGACGATCAAGAATATATACTTTATAGGGTCGGAAATGGATATTTCGATGTGTTGCAAACGGAATGACAAAATGAATACACCCCCATCTTTCGGTGGTGGGAATAAAAAAATTTAAAACCGAAATGATTGCCAAATTCATTTGCCTTAGCATCTCTACTATAATGCACATTTATGTGAATTTAATTAATATTTATTTTTGTAAATAGATTGCTAATAACGAATTAAAAGAAAAACAAGTAAAAGCGTGCTAAGTTCGACCGGGCCGAATCTTATACACCCTCCACCATGGATCGCATTTTCAAGTTCCTTAAATGACTTTTTCGAATAGAACCAGTAAGAAAAGGCAAAAGTCGGGCGGTGCCGACTATATAATACCCTACATTACCTCATCCATGTAGTACTTTTTATATGTAGAACTTATGTCGAAATCTAGTCAGACTTTAATTTTGAAACCAGTTGAAATAGCAATGTAGAACCTTGTAAGATTTTCCTACCATAGGACAAAAGATTTGGATTTCCACATCTTTAAAAGGCCATATCGGATTAAAGATTATATGGGAGTTATATCGAAACCTGTGCCAATTTTAATGACTCATACTGGGACATAAAGAGAACGTATTTAGACGTCAATTTCAACGTCTCATGCAAATTCGTACGAAAATTGTGGGTTCTAAAGCCTTAAAAGGCCATATCGGATGAACGATATATATGGGTGTTATATCTAAATCTAAACCGATTTTTATGAAATTATGCACACATATAAAGACGTCAAAAAAGCACCTCATGAAAAATTTTGTAAAGATCGGACCAAAATTGTGGCTTCTACAGCCTTAATAGCTCAAATCGGATGAAAGATATATATGGGAACTATATCTAAATCTGAACCGATTTTGATGAAATTTTGGAGATTTGTTAAGATCAGTAACATAACAGTCCGTGCCAAATTTTGTTCAGATCGGTTGAAAATTGTAGCTACTACGGCCATTTAAGTGCAAATCGGGCGAAACATATATATGGGAGCTATATCTAAATCTGGACCGATTTTTATGAAATTTTGCACACATATGTAGACCTCAAATAAAATACCCAATGCCAAATTTTGTACAGATCGGGCGAAAATTGTGGCTTCTACAGCCTTAAAAAACCATATCGGATGAAAGATATGTATGGGAGCTATATCTAAATTTGAACCGATTTTTTTTCAAAATCAATAGCCTTTGTCCTTGGGCCAAAAAAATGACATGTGCAAAATTTCGTGACAATGGGACCACAAATACGACCTGCAGTTTGATTACAAGAATACATGGACTTACAGACGGACATGGCTAAATCGAATCAGAAAGTGATTCTGAGTCGATCGGTATACTTATCAATCGGTCCAGTTCTTCTCCTTCTTGGCGTTGCAAACAAATGCACAAATCTATAATACCCTGTACCACAGTGGGGGTGTATTGTATAAAAACACCAGTCCTTGAAAAACACCACCACACAAATTTCAGGCGAATCGAGTAATAATTGCGCCCTCCAGAGGTTATATATATGAGGTTATATACCGATTTAGACCATACTTGGAACAGTTGTTGCAGTCATACAAAAACGACATATGAATATTGGATAAGAATTGCGCCCTCTAGAGGCCCAAGAAGTCTAATCGGGTGATGGGTTTATATGGCGGCTATATCACTTTATGGACTGATTTAGACATTACTTCGCACAGTTGTTGGGAGTCATACCTGAACACTTCATGCAAAATTTCATCCAAATCGGATACAAATTGCGCCCTCAAGAAGCTCTAGAAGTCAAGACCCAAGATCAGTTTATATGGCAGCTATTATCAGATTATCAACCGATTTAGACAATATCTGGCACAGTTGTCAGAAGTAATACCAAAATACCACGTGCGAAATTTCAGCCAAATTGAATAGAATTGTGCCCTCTAGAAGCTCAAGAAGTCAAGACCCAAAATCGGTTTATATGGCAGCTATATCAAAACATGGACCGATTTGGCTTATTTACAGTTCCAACCGACCTACACTAATAAGAAGTATTTGTGCAAAATTTCAAGCGCCTAGCTTTACTCCTTTGAAAGTGAGCGTGCTTTCGACAGAAGGACGGACGGACGGACGGACGTACATTGCTAGATCACTTTATAGGGTCTTAGACGCATATTTCGAGGTGTTACAAGGGGAATGACGAAAATAGTATACCCCCCATCCTATGGGGGAGGGCATAACAAGTAAAAACGTGCAGAGCCGAATATTGAGAGCCCATAACCATGGGGTTCTGCTAAAAATGTGCACAAACTGAACATTGGTGGAGGGCATAATTTTACCATACGAACAACATGTTTGCCAAATTAGTTAAAAGTTTAAGATTCTAGGAGCAGTAGAAGGCTAGAGATAGGTTTATATATATATTTGTATATAGCTCCCATAGATGCGATTATAGACTAATTTGGGCAATACTTACCATGGACTAAACACTATGAGCTAAATTAGTTAGGAATTGTGGCTTCTAGGTGGTCAAGAAGTCAAATCACATAACAAGTTTAGAATTGTCCCACCCAATGGTGTTGTGTATTAAAATATTACATAAAACATACACATAGACAAATAGAAGGATAGACGCAGAAAAAAACTAACTACACAAATAAATCTAGTCTCGCTGCAATGTTGTAAGGTAAAAATAGTTCTTTTGTTTGTATGAAGGTCTTCTTGTCCCATAGAGTTGTAAAACAAAAGACTTAAGAAACGAACATTCTTTAAGTTAACAATAGAACATATTGTTAGCTTTTCAATTTGTTTATTTAAATACACAATTAAAAAACCAAAAGATGAGGCCAATTTAAATACAAAGACTTCACTTGTTTATTGTCTCATCAAACAAAATTGCTGTCGACCACAATAATATTGGTTTTCTACTAAAAACTACTATTGATTTTTATTAGGGTTCAATTTACAATTTGCTTGTTTGAATTTTTTTCAGAATATTTTTGAAAGCTGTATTGAGAGATAGTTTAAAACAATAAAATGAAACGAAGCTTACAATAAGTTTTTGTTATTCTACTAAATTGGGTAAGAAATTTTAATTGCATTTCTATGGTGTGTGTATATTCACTTTTAGGTATTTGAATAAAACAAAAACACACAAACCGCTAACTAGGAATTGCAATACTATAACAATAGGATAACCAGAATTTCTTTATAATTTTTATAGCGCAGCCTAAAAAAATAGTACGCGTTAAAATACTAATAAAAAGTTTAGATGTGAATTTCATGATGTTAATTAAAAGTTTCTTTTTTACGATTTCATTACAATGATTTTAATATTTCGTTGTTTTTTTTTGTTAAAGGTAATAAAATCTATCAATAATAAATACTTTTCGGTCATTGACATCAACTTATATTCTTTTTTGTTGTTGTTGGATTTGATTCCAGTTTAGACAAATGGGTTATTGTTTATATTAAAAAAAAAAAAACTCAATTACGTTCTTTTGATATTTTCATACCCTCCACCATAGGATGGGGGTATAGTAATTTCATCATTCTGTTTTGTAACACCTCGAAATATGTGTCTGAGACCCCATAAAGTATATATATTCTTGATCGTCGCGACATTTTATGTCGATCTAGCCATGTCCGTCCGTCCGTCCGTCTGTCTGTCGAAAGCACGCTAACTTTCGAAGGAGTAAAGCTAGCCGCTTGAAATTTTGACCAATACTTTTTATTGGTGTAGGTCGGTTGGGATTGTAAATAGGCCAAATTGCTTCATGTTTTGATATAGCTGCCATATAAACCGATCTTGGGTCTTGACTTCTTGAGCCTTCAGAGGGCGCAATTCTCGTTCGATTTGACTGAGATTTTGCACGTGGAATTTTGGTATAGCTTCCAACAACTGTGCTAAGTATGGTTCAAATTGGTTCATGTTTTGATATAGCTGTCATATAAACCGATTTTGGGTATTGACTTCTTAATCCTCTAGAGGGCGCAATTCTCGTCCAATTTAGCTGAAATTTTGCACATAGTGTACTGGTATCACTTCCAACAACTGTGCTAAGCATGATTCAAATCGGTTCATAATCTGGTATAGCTGTTTGCATGAGATGTTTTGCTATGACTTACAATAACTGTGCTAAGTATGGCGTAAATCGGTATAAAACCTGATATAGCTGCCATATAAACCGATCGGCGATCTTGACTTCTTGAGCCTCTAGAGGGCGCAATTCTCATCCGAAATTTTGTACAACGGCTTCTCTCATGACCTTCAACATACGTGTCTAATATAGTCTGAATCGATGAATAGCTTGATACAGCTCCCATATAAACCTATCTCCTGATTTAGCTTAATGAGACCCTACACGGCGCAATTCTTATCCGAATGAACGGAAATATCGCACAATGACTTATACAATGTTCAGCATACATTTATGGTCCGTATCGGACTATAACTTGATATAGCTCAAATAGCATAACAGTTCTTATTAAATATTTTTTGTTTGTCTAAAATGAGATACCGCGCATAGAACTCGACAAATGTGATCCATGGTGGAGGGTATATAAGATTCGGCCCTGTCGAACTAACTTGTTTTTATTTCGAACTGGAGGTATTCATAAAACGGAGGTATTAAAAAAACTTTTATATGCCGAACTGGCTCATTTCGATATAAAAGTATCCCGAAATCTTAAGGCCTAATATGGTAAATTTTTTTACTAAATTTGCAACATTTAACACAGGCAATAATGTTCCATGTTGATTTTTCTAATTTTTTTTACTTTGAATTAAAGCTAGAAATGGGGGCTAAAATACTTCAAAAAAATCTATTTTTAAACCATGTACTACATCAGGTTTTGTTGTTGTTGTTGTGGCCGCATTTTGCATGTTGAGGTGGCGATCCTCATCAAGCTCCTGTATGTGAGCAAGCTCGTCCGGTCCAAAGAACTGATCGCCGCGGGAACAAGGTGGCCATTAGCTATTTAAACACGCCAATAACTCACCTTGTCATATCGAGCATCATAGGCACTCAGTATTTATGCAAGAGCTGGTGCCGCACGGCCCCTCACTGAGAGTCTCCGCTGGATACCGCTGGTTGTCCGCGACTTCCGTTGCAGCTACTCCATGTGAAGCATTCCACTATCCGCAAGCTGTGAACGAGCCCGGTAGCTCGCGGCTAAGGTTCTCGTGACAGCAATGAACACCACACAGATCGGAACATTTACCACATATTCCAAAAAATAAAAAAAAAAAAAAAAACCGGAAAGAACCATGGAAATATCTCTTTTCTATCCGATTTTATGTAACCGGCAACAGAAAAACCAATTTTTCAAAAAAGTAAAATTTTTACGAAAACCGAACGCCTTATTTACCCACTATGCATTTATTTTAAATAAATTTTCCATACTTTTCCTACGGTGGATAAAACATTTTCCAACTATATACTCTAAATAGATTTCGTTAAATTCGGTATAAAGATCTCTGTGAAATTTACCCTCATATGGGAGCATCATCAAAAATTTTTTCGATTTGTCCCTGGGTTGGAATATACTTTTGTCATGCCGGGGAAATGTCTTTTGCAAAATTTTAGAAAAATTAGAATATTATTGTGGGTTCCAAAACAAACAAAAATGAGGGACACGCTTTGTATAGGATCTACACCTAAAGTTGGCCTGATCAGATTGTATTTCAACATGGTTGTAAGGGATGATTTTTTAAGAGCTATAGGAAAGATTTTCAAAAAATAAAAACACATAAAATTCAGAAAAAAGATTTCAATATTTATTTGAATCGATACTATGGTCCATATAATTGAATGTTTGAAGATTATTTCATGCAAATGTTGACTGTGCCTCAAATGGTCCATCCGCTTAGTCAAATTTTGGCATACTCTTTACGGTATCTCACGAACAAATTCTTCAATGTTGTCTGTCAATGCATCGATTGAAGCGGGTTTGTCTGTAGAGTCGTGAAATAAAATGTTCACCGAACTCGCCTCTCAATAAGTATATTGTGTTGTGTGGCATGTGGCACCGTCTTGTTGATACCACATGCCATGCAAGTCAAGCTCTTGCATTTTAGGCACAAATAGTTGGATATCATCTCAGGGTAGCGCTTACCATTCACAGTTACGTTACGATTCGACTGAAAAAGCACGGTCCAATGATACCACCAACCCATAAACCAAACCAAACTGTGATTTTTTCTGGATGCATTGGTAGCTCTTGCCATAATTCTAGCTGATCTTCACTTCAAAATCGACAATTCTGCTTATTTACATACCCACTGAGCTAAAAATAAGCTTCGAAATGAGCGCGATAAACTTTCTTAACAAAGCACGTATTTTGATAGTAAAATTTGCAAGCGTTGTTCGTTTGTTAGACGATTCATGGTTAAATTATAGACTATACTGAAGATGTTTGACAGTGAAACAAATCACGAAACGTGAGTGAGCTGTTTAAACCAGTGTTGCCAAACAGATAATAGCTAAAAATGCATCATTTGTAACAAAAATGAGGAATACGTTTTGTATAGAACCTACACTTAAAGTTGGACTGACCAGATTGTAGTTCAACATGGTTGTATATATATCTAATAAAACTCCCGGTTCCAAATTTCAGGTAAATCGTATAAAAATAGACATTTTATAGGGTTAAGATATTTTATGTAGAGATCGGTCTATATGGCAGCTATATCTAAATATAGGCCGATTTGCACATACGCTCCAGTATCAATTTTTATTCGATCTACTTCAAATTTAACACAGGCATCTTTTCGGCCTAGAAACGAAACCTTTTCAAATTACAAACAATTAAGAGCGTGCTAAGTTCGGCCGGGCCGTATCTTATGTACCCTCCACCATGGAGGGTACTATGCGCGGTATATCCTTTTAGGCAAACAGAGAATATTGAATAAGAACTGTTTTGCTATTGGAGTTATATCGAGTTAAAGTGCGATTCGGGCCATAAATGAATGCTGAACATTGTAGAAGTCATTGTGTAATAGTTCAGTTCATTCGGATAGGAATTGCGCCTTGTAGAGGCTCAAGAAGCAAAATTGGGAGATCTGTTTATATGGGAGCTGTATCAAGCTATTGATCGATTCAGACCATATTAGACACGTATGTTTAAGGTAATGAGAGAAGCCGTTGTATTTCAGCCAAATCGAACGGGAATTGCGCCATCTAGATGCTCAAGAAGTCAAGACCCCAGACCGGTTAATATGGCAGCTATATCAAAACATGGACCGATTTGGTCAATTAACAATCCCAACCGACCTACACTAATAATAAGTATTTGTGCGAAATTTCAAGCGGCTAGCTTTACTCCTTCGAAATTTAGCGTGCTTTCGACAGACAGACGGACGGACGGACATGGCTATATCGACTTAAAATGAGATATCGATCAAGAATATATATACTTTATGGGGTCTCAGATGCATATTTCGAGGTGTTTCAAATAGAATGACGAAATTAGTATACCATGTAGCATGTCCGCCTATGACGCTGAACGCCTGGGTTCGACTCCTGGCGTGAAAATCAAAAAATTTTCAGCGGTGGCTTTCCCCTGGCAACATTTGTTAGGTACTATGCCATGTAAAACTTCTCTCCAAAGAGGTGTCTCACTGCGGCACGCCGTTCGGACTCGGCTATAAAAAGGAGGCCGCTTATCATTGAGCATAGACTTGAATCGGACTGCACTCATTGATATGTGAGAAGTTTACCCCTCTTCCTTAGTGGAATGTTCATGGGCAAAATTTGCTAATTTTTCCCATCCTATGGTGGAGGGTATAAAAATAGCACTAGATTTGGTAATGGCTCCCTTCCCCGTCCGATGTGGACGTATATTTCAATAATGTGGTCATTAGTAACCCGACTATCATAAAATTTGGCACAAGGAATTCTCTTATGACTCTTGACATAATGGAAGAATTTCATGGAAATCGGTTCAAATTTGGATTAAATTTCATAAAAATCGGTTTCTAGAAATCGATTCTCACTTTTATAACCTTTGTGTTATTATTTCTTTTTTTTATAATCTTTATTATAATCTTTACTATCCGTGCCGATTTTGGTTGAAATCTATTCAGATTTGTATCGCCACTCCTTTGGGTGACCACCATAAATAACCTATTACGGATGCTGACTGAGACGAACCCGTCTGCAATGCGTGCGATGTTATAATAATTCTGAGGGGTAAGGATCCAGCTATGCAGAAGGGCCGAACAGGTTTTGCATATGGCATATGACTGTGCTAGACTTAGAGGTCTCAATGCTAACTCAGAAAAGACTGAAATATGCCAATTTGACACACCACGTTTCCTCAACAAAACGATTTCGATATCTGGCCAGGTCAAATACTTAGGATTGATCTTGGATAGGAAACTTAATTGGAAGTGTCACATTCAGGGGCGTACTGAGAAGGCTCACAGATGTTGGGCACAATGTAGACGAAATGGGACCTGATTCCGAGGATAGTCCGGGTGGTGGATAGATGGATAGATCGGGTGGACTCGGTCTTTAGAGACTAGATAAACCATATGCTAAGGAACAGGTGGATAAATTGCGGGTCCCATTACATAAATAGAAGCGAGAAAGTGGCACAAGACATGCCACTCCTATGGGTGACCACCATAAATGATCTATTACGGATCCTGACTGAGGAGGGATCTAAACCCGTCTGCTACGCAGATAGTGGTATAATACTTCTAAGAGGTAAGGATCCGAACCAGCTATGGAGAAGGACCGAAAGGGTCTTGCATATGACATATGACTGGGCTAGACCCAGAGGTCTCAATGTTAACCCAGATATGACCGAAATATGCCTGTTCACGAGGAAGACGAAGGTGGGCCAATTTGACGCACCACGTTTCCTCAACAAAACGATTTCGATATCTGACAAGGTCAAATGCTTAGAAATGATGTTGGATAGGAAACTTAATTGGAAGTGTCACATTCAGGGGCGTACTGAGAAGGCTCACAGATGTTGGGCACAATGTAGACGAAATGGGACCTGATTCCGAGGATAGTCCAGTGGTTTGGTGAACAGTCAGTGGTTTGGTGAACAGTCAGTGGTTTGGTGAACAGCTATGGATAAGAAGTGCAAAATAAGGACCATACGGCAGGTTCAGAGACTATTCTAGATACCCGACCGATTGACATACAGATTAAGTCGATGTAGCCACTGCGCCTATGGGACTTAAGGCGATGAGAGAATGGATTGAGGATGGGCGCAGCTCATACGATCGCGATATTATCTAGGCGACAATAGGAAACCTGGAAGGAAGGGATGAGATTTCCTAAACCCTCACTTATGTTCACCTAGTTAAAGATTTATAGGACATATTGGGTTGCCCAAAAAGTAATTGCGGATTTTTTAAAAGAAAGTAAATGCATTTTTAATAAAACTTAGAATGAACTTTAATCAAATATACTTCTTTTACACTTTTTTCTAAAGCAAGCTAAAAGTAACAGCTGATAACTGACGGAAGAAAGAATGCAATTACAGAGTCACAAGCTGTGAAAAAATTTGTCAACGCCAACTATATGAAAAATCCGCAATTACTTTTTGGGCAACCCATTAAATTGGCTCTAATTTAAAGATGCTACTTAATAGTCCATTGTGATACAATAGGGAAGAAAAGCTGAGAAATCTCTAGCGGGTATCGAGCCTAGACCCCAGCTCTAGTTGTCAGAGATCGCTTGCAACTTTGCTGCCGCAGCATATGCGTTAATACTATGCATAGTATAACACGACGATATATCGACGATATCAAAGTCTATCCAATAGATCTGACTTGCTCTGGAATGTTACCGTAAGCATGTTCAACAATAATGAGGTACAGAATTTCTTAATTTCAAAAATGCAACTCTGCCCACAAATTCTACGAAAGCAAAGCGGAAAAGTTAAAAAATTTTCAACTTTGCCGCTTGAAAGCGATTATCATTCTGTGCTGCCACACTTGAAGTAGAGTTTTAGTTGTCAAAGCTAAACATTTTTTTTTAATTTTGCGAATTGCTTTTTGACATTTGTTTGCAGAGTTGCATTTTTCAACGCGGCGCTCCCCAAGGCCTTATGCGCATTCAAGTTAGAGTAATTAATAGTTTCTGCAGAAGAACAGACTAGAAAATCTTCAATTTCTCAATGGAAATTAATAGACCAATTTAACATTTAATGATTGTCAATCTTTCTAAAGACCTTTTATCCATTGTAACTTCATTGGCTTCTTCTACCTTAGACATTTTCATTTACCAGCCTACACATGTTTTTCTTTTTGCCACCATCATTTGGTGTAGTGAAATTATTTTAATTTTTTTACTTCTTCCCTGAACATCTGTTTTCTGGCGCACAGTGACAAGAAGATAACGGTGCCTTTGAGTAATTGCTGACAACTTCATTCCTTGTTTTCAAGCGTTAACTGAAAATTGTCTAATTCAACCAGATACCAGCAACAATTTGTTTATTACTTTTTACACCCTCCACCATAGGATGGGGGTATACTAATTTCGTCATTCTGTTTGTAACTACTCGAAATATTCGTCTGAGACCCCATAAAGTATATATATTCTTGATTGTCGTGACATTTTATGTCGATCTAGCCATGTCGTCCGTCTGTCTGTCGAAAGCACGCTTACTTTCGAAGGAGTAAAGCTAGCCGCTTGAAATTTTGCACAAATACTTCTTAATAGTGTAGGTCGGTTGGGCCATGTCGGTCCATTTTTTGATATAGCTGCCATATAAACCGATCTTGGGTCTTGACTTCTGGAGCCTCTAGAGGGCGCAATTCTTATCCGATTTGAATGAATTTTTGCCCGAAGTATTTTGTTGTGATATCCAACAACTGTACCAAGTATGGTTTATGATATCCAACAACTGTGTCTAGTATGGTTCAAATCGGTTCATAACCTGATATAGATGTGATATAAACCGATCTGGGGACTTGACTTCTTGAGCTTCTAGAGGGCGCAATTCCTATCCGATTTGGCTGACATTTTGCATGACGTATTTTATTATGACTTTCAACTACTGTGCCAAATAAGATTCAAATCAGTTCATAACCTGATATGGCTGCCATATAAACCGATCTGGGATCTTGACTTCTTGAGCCTATAGGGGTCGCAATTATTATCCGATTAGCCTGACATTTTGTACGACGGATCCTCTCATTAACATCAACATACGTGTTTATTATGGACTGAAGCGGTCTATAGCCTAATACAGCTCCCATATAAATCGATCTCTTTATTTTACTTCTTGAGGTCCCAAAGTTCGCAATTTTTATTCGAATTGGCAGACATTTTACACAGGTCTCCATCATATAATTTAATTGTGGTCCAAACCGGACTATATCTTGATATCGCTCTAATAGCAGAGCAAATCTTTTTTTATATACTTTTTTGCCTAAGAAGAGATGCCGGGAAAAGAACTCGACAAATGCGATCCATGGTGGAGGGTATATAAGATTCGACCCGGCCGAACTTAGCGCGCTTTTACTTGTTATCTCTGTGTTTTTGTTGGTTTTTGTAGCCTTAGGCCTACATAATTCAGTGGCATTTAACATGGGGTTTTGGCACACTATCAAAGTGTAGAGAATTATATCTTTATGGTTTATAATTTCAGATTCAATTATGATGTACAAGGTCCTACATTTTTGTGGCATTTGACAGTTTAAAGAAGTGTTAAAAAAACAACTAATTAAGTTTACTCTGTCAAAAGTTCAGCCACCAGGCCAAGTTTGTGCAAAAAAAGATGCTACTGCATAGAAAACTGTTGTTGTCTGTAAGATCGCGTGTTTTGTGATCTTTGCCATTGGGCTTTGCGTGTCATTCTTTAGGCATAATGGTAACTTAGAAATTTTCGCTGAAGTAAAAAAACTTTTGAATATTTTATTAGTGGCACTTTACTTAAATTAAATATTAAGTTCATTAACAAATTTTTATAGGCAGTTATATCACTTAGCATTAAGAAATGAAATTAACAATCTTCTTTCTTATATAAAATTCGTTTTGTGTTTGTTTGTTCCGTATAGACTCAAAAACGTCTGAACCGATTACCTTGAAATCTTCACAGATTGTGTTGGTTGGTCTGGAAGAAAACATAGGCTATATAATTCTTTGATATCGGGAGGGGGGCGGACCCTTCCCTTTACCCTAAAAGTACTACCTAAAAAAAAAGTGGACCGATCGGGACAATATGTGATTCAAATGAAAGGTATTTAAGAGTAAAGTACGAATTTCATAATAAAAGTTGGGTCCAAGTACCTGGGGGCCGCCCCAGCGCCAAAAACCCTTAAAGTAGGTTTATTTGACTATCATGAAAATATGGGACCCAAATGAAAGGTATTCGGGAGTAGATTACGAATATATTCACGAAGTAGAAATAGGCGTTCTAATTTGTTGATAACGGAAGGGGTCGAACCCTCCCTCGTTACCTTAAAAACACCACCCAAAATCAAAAGTGGACCGATAAGAACAATATGGGTATTAAATGAAAAGTATGCGGGAGTAGATAACGAATCTAGCATACAAATTCATGTCAAAGTATAGGGGGTCACTCCAACCAAAACGCCCAAAATGGGCACATTAGCCAATCACGGATATATGGGCCTCGGTTTGTTTGTTCCGTATGGACTGAAAAAAGGGCAGAATTGATTTTTCTCGAAATTTTCGCATATTGTGTAGGTTGGTCTGGAAGGAAACATAGGCCTTATAATTTTTCGGTATTAGAAGGGGGACGGACCCTCCCCTTATGCCAAAAACACAACCCAAAATCAATCGGGACAATATAGGTATCAAATGAAAGGTACTGGAGAGTAGAATACGAATATGATTCTAAATTTTGAGTCTAAGTACCCATCGGGCCGCCCCAACCCCAAAACAGATATATTGAGCGTTCATTTCAATATGGAGTTCAAATGAAAGGTATTCGGGAGTAGATTTCGAATCTGGCTTACAAAATCAGATCGAAGTATAGGGAGTTACGCTACCCCTCAAAAATGCCATTAAATCCATTATGACTGTATGTTACTTAGCTGAACTGATTTTCTTAAAAATAAAATAAACATAGGCTATATAATTTTTTAGATATCGGGTGGAGGCGGACCCTCCCCCTTTACCCCAAAAACGGCTCCCATATCCGAAAGTGGTACGATGGGCACAACAAGGGTATCAAATAAAAGGTATTGGAGACCAGAAAACGAACATAGTATTGAAATTTGGGTCCAAGAACTTACCGGGCCCTCAACCCCAAAACTAATCTAAACAGATATATTTGAAGCTCATGTCAATATGGGACTCAAAGGAAATGTATTAATCAGTAGATTCGAATATGGCATAAAACATTAGGTCCACGTAATGGGAGGTCGCCCACTCCCAAATATCCTTAAATTGGGCATATTAGCCTATATGGGACTCAAATGAAAGGTAGATTAGATTACGAATATGACATTACAATTTGCGTTCAAGTCTAGGTGGCGCATTTCCTCCTAAAAATACGTCATTTTGACCAATTATGATAATATGGGACTCAAATGAAAGGTATTTGAGAGTAGAAAACGAATTTGATATCCAATTTTGGAGCCAAGTGTTTTGGGGTACGTCCTAAAGCACCCCCTAAACTGAACTTATTTTATGTTGGAAATCTATTTTCAGTGCAAACTGCCGGTGCCTTCCCCAGCCCCATAACACCCTCCAAACGGTTCATATTTACCGGCCATGGCAATATGGGGCCCAAATTAAAGGGATTTGGAAGTGCAGCACGAATTTGATATACATATTTGAGTCGAAATGTCTGACGTGCCATCCTTCGCCTAATGAGAACATTACCCTAAGGAAGAACATTACCACCGGGAACCGAGAATGGGCAAATTCTCACCAACATCAATGAGTGCTTTCCGATTCAAGTTTAAACTCAATAAGGGACTCAAATAAGGGACCTTTTTTATAGCCGAGTCCGAACGGCGTCCCGCAGTGCGACATCTCTTTGGGGAAAATTTTGTAAATGACCATGCTTGGCATTGTACCTCGCAAATGTCTCCAACATTAAGAGGGGACAAACACCGCTTTGGCCGATGTTCTTGCCAGGATTCGAACGCACTCAGCATCATAGGCTACAATGGCACGAATTCGATATCCGCATTCAGGGCGAAGTGTCCCCAAAAGATATTAGAGAGTTAAAGAAGGTGCAGCGGAGCGGGCCCGGTTCGGCTAGTCAATTATATATGTTAAACTGAACCTCCCCATGAGTGTCTCAGTATTTTATGTCATATGTGAATCTGCACGAAATGCACGTTGTACAAAACAACATGGAATATGATATTGTGTCCATTCAATAGACTACTACTCTTACCTCAACCTTTTGTAAGGGGATTTCAATTAAAGTATTCAAGAGTTAAATAATGCTGATCGCAGTAGGTTTCAAACATAATAAAGATCCAACTGTTTGCTTTTGTTTTCATCCTAATATCTGATAAAAGTTTTAAATTTAGATAGTTTAATTATTTTTTCAATAAACCGCTTTGATCTTCACAATCCCAACTAAAAACATTGCCAAAAATAAAATCTTTAAAACTGAGAAATCATTTAATAAACAATTTGCTGTGTTGCCAATACTAACAGCTACCATCCATTCATTTAAATATCATCTCAATGGATAAAACTAATTTCAAAGAGTCATTGTCAAGCATTTATGTATGTATATCCGACGTCCACCCAAAATGTCAGCATCCTCTCTTTTAAATGTGTCTAGGTGTTCAACTGGTTTGACCATTCGAAGAAGAAAACTTAACCAATGAACTTTGCCATATTTGCGGCATTATGCAATTGTGTAGAAGAGGAAAAAAAAGAAAGTGGACACCTATGGCCTTCAGTAGTGACTACATATGGAAAACCACTAGCCAAAATTGAGGATGTATTCATTCACTCATAGTCGTTGGTATTTTTGCTGTCTGTTCAACCCAAAAAAAAACATTGAATGAAATTTATATAAATATTTCCATATGTACATATAAAATACTATCATGATAATTTATGTATGTACCAATGAATAAGGCTGGGTATGTGCACAAAGTTAACGTAAAAGGCCTTTTTTTTAAATAATGCGATGCCTGGCTTTTTTACACTTTTTGGCATTATGGTGCATATTATAGTAGGCTTATGTACGACAATTGTGGAGTACCACAATTGTGGAACATAAGCCTATTATAATGTCTACCGATCGCAATTATCTTCTGAATCAATCTTGCCATGTCCGTCTGTCTGTCTCTCCGTGTCATCATCAAATATATACTACTAGCCAAACCGGGCCCGCTCCTTAGCGCCTTCTTTAAGGCCCTTATACCTATGTTTTGTGCCCAATATGGCAAAGGTCTATACAAAAGACCTGTTTTGGTAGAGTTTTAAGATGTTGACATTTCACACCGAATGTAGATATCGTATTCGTATAATTGAAGCGCAAAGGAAAAATGTGAAGTAGTGGTTATACCCTCCTAATATTGGCTAAATTTGTGAGGTTCTATGCCATGGATAGAAGTTAAGTAAAAACTTCTCTCTATAGAGGTGTCGCACTGCGTTACGCCTTTGAGACTTGGTTATAAAAAGGAGGTCCTTTATCATTGAGCTTAAACTTGAATCGGACAGCATTCATTGATATGTGAAGTTTGCCCCTGTTCTTTAATGAAATGTTCATGGGCAAATTTTTGGTCTGCTCCCTTATACCTTTCTTTCGACTCTTATATTGTAATGGTTAAATATGTCAGCTTTAGGGTGTATTTTGGGAAAGAAGTGGCCAAACAGGCATTTCGTCTAAATATGGATGTCAAATTCGTGCTCTACTCCTAAATACCTTTCATTTAAGCCTAAAATTGCCATGATCGAGAAAAATGTACGTTTTGGGGCTGGGCTTGCTCCGCCACTTTGCCCTAAAAATAGGTTTCAAATTCGTTCTTTACTCCCAAAAACCTTTCATTTGAGCCCTATATTGATATGTCCGAGAAATATTTTCAGTTTAGGGAGTGCTTTGGGGCTGACCCACAAACACTTGGCCCCAAAACTGGATTCATTTTCTACTCCCGCCCCTTTCGATATCAAAAAATTATATACCTTTCCTTTCAGACCAACCAACAAAATCTGTGAAAATTTCAGGGTAATCGGTTCAAACACAAATTGATTTTTATATATAAGATTTATACAATTTGTAATGCCTTTTTCCAGGATTTGGATTAGTCAGGACCAGTGTAGCTGTTTTTGATAGGTTCCTATAAAAATTGGTAGAATTTTTTTCTCTTGGTACGCTGACCTTAATTTTTGATAGGTTTTTCCAATATTATTTTCTGGAAAATCGTCGGTGATATCTCATATAATTTCACTACTTGTCGTTTCTGTATATTCGTTAACAGTGCAAAATAAAACCATGGATCCGAGGGGCCAATTATTGTTACAAGGGGTCTTTCTGCTTCAAATTTCAGGAAAAAGGCCGTACGTTCTGAAATTGATTTTTGTTGAGGTAGCAGTGTGTTGTACACTGAGGCGACAGCCCTAGCCGATGAACTACTTCTTCGGGTCCATCCGGTACGTGCAACCGGTTCCCATGGGATTGGTAATTGAAATTGATTGTAATTGGTATGAGTGTTGAGGGGGCAGGGCTGGCAGATGTGACGATTTTACGTAATTTCGACGATTTTTTGGCCAAAATTCGTCAAGCGTCAAAAAAATCGTCAAGCCTCAAAAAAGCGCGTGACGATTTTTGTTTTAAATTCCTTTACAATCAAAATCGAGCAGCCCTCATTATTTGATCTTCAAGAGGTATTGTAACCACCAAAAATTGCGAACTCTTGGAAAGACGATTTTGTCAGTTTTTTTCGGAAAAACTTTTACGATTTTGACAATTTTGACTATTTTTCACCAAAAAGATCTGGAAGCAAAAGCATCACTTCCAAATTTCGTAAATACTGCGTAAGAAATGCGACTTTATTGCGTTTCTTCAATCAAAAAACAGGGCAATATGCCAACTACTTACAAATATGGTCAGATGTGGTCCATACTCAGATGTCGAGGCGTCCATGTAACAAACTGAAATGTCGAAAATGGGTAGTAACGCGTATTTATGAGCTCAACCCCTTTAATCGGAAGATCGCCTAATCTAATTTCGGCATGATTGCTCTTTGATATCGGGGCAAAAACACGACTTTTATGAAGTCAAGATTTCTTATCGGGGGTTCAGAGCTATATCAATACATAGGCCATCTTTGAACTTTAAGGCTGTAGAGCGGTTCCAACAAATAGACAGACCGACATGTCTAGATTGTCTATGAATATAACGACAATCTAGTATGTAAACTGCTTTGTAGGGTTGAAAGTGTATAAATTGATGTGTTGACAATGGAATGGCAAAATGGCCAACTCTAGTGGCTATAAAAACATATAACGCATTTTTGGTTTGTAGAACATTTGGTAGGTTTTAGTCGGATTTGGTAGATTTTTTCCTAAATTTTGGTAGGAAAAAATTTTCTTGAGTGGCAACACTGGTCAGGACATATGGTCAGAGCTATTAGTAGAGATGGCAAAATATCGATCACACAATCGTTACTATTGACATTTTATTTATTTATTGACATTTATTTATTTTATGATATGCGCAAAATTTCGTGATGTTTGGATAACAAATACGATCTTTCCAATCAAGCAAATACGGACAATCATTACAAAAATGATACGCGGACAGACGGGCATGCCCAAATAAAATCAGGAAGAATTTCTGAGTCGAAACGGTCACTGATGACACCCACAGGTTGTGGAGTTCATGTTTTAACCATTAAATCCTTTTAAATGTGTACTTTGTTTACAAATTTCACTCAATGACTTAAAATACTGGATCCCTTAGAAAGTACTACGTCCTACTTTGGACGTTTTGTCGGCACGGGCGTTATCGGCACGTTAACCGATCGTCATAATATTTCGTATTTACTTTATTGCGATCAAAAGGAAAACATTTAGGGTATGATTTCCCCCATTTATAAAAAAAAAACAGTAAGGGAAGGCAAAAGTCGGGCGGCGCCGACTATATAATACCCTACACCACCTAGTTCATGTAGTATTTTTTATATGTAGAACTTATCTCGAAATCTAGTCAGACTTTAATTTGAATACCAATTAAATTAGCAATTTAGAACCTTGTAAGATTTTCCTACCATAGGACAACAGATTTGGATTTCCACATATTTAAAAGGCCATATCGGATAAAAGATTATATGGGAGTTTTATCGAAACCTGTTTCATTAAGATGTGACCAAAATTGTGGTTTTTACTGCCATAAAAGTCCATATCGGTTGAAATATACACATTGGAGCTATATCTAAATTAGGACTGATTTTAATGAAATTTTGCGCACGTATTGGAACGTCAATTTAAACATCTCATGTAAAATCGGTCGAAAATTTTGGATTCTACAGCCTTAAAAAGTCATATCGGATGAACGATATATATGGTAGCTATATCTAAATCTAAACCGATTTTTATGAAATTTTGCACACATATGAAGACGTCAAATAAAGCACCTCATGCCAAATTTTGTAAAGATCGGACTAAAACTGCGGATGAAAAATGCAAAATTTTGTAAAGATTTGACCAAAATTTTGGCTTCTACACCCTTAAAAAGCCAAATCGAATGAAAGAGAGAGACTTCACAAAAACGACTCCACACCAAATTTGGTAAAGATCGGACCAAAATCAGTATTAAAACAGTAACAGTTTATGCAGATTGGTTGAAAATATTAGCTTCTACGTAGCTTTAAGTGCAAATCGGGCGATACATATATATGGAAGCTGTATCTAAATCTGGACTGATTTTTATGAAATTTTGCACACATATGGAGACGTCAAATAAAACACCCCATGCCATATTTTGTACAGATCGGACTAAAACTGTGGCTTCTACAGCAATAAAAGTCCATGTCGGGTGAAAGATATATATGGAAGCTATATCTAAATCTGAACCGATTTTTATGAAATTTTGCACACATTTGTAGACCTCAAATAAAATACCCAATGCCTAATTTTGTGAAGATCGGATGAAAACTGTGGCTTCTACTGCCTTAAAAAGCCATAACGGATGAAAGATATATTGGGTTGCCCAAAAAGTAATTGCGGATTTTTTAAAAGAAAGTAAATGCATTTTTAATAAATCTTAGAATGAACTTTAATCAAATATACTTTTTTACACTTTTTTTCTAAAGCAAGCAAAAAGTAACAGCTGATAAATGACAGAAGAAAGAATGCAATTACAGAGTCACAAGCTGTGAAAAAATTTGTCAACGCCGACTATATGAAAAATCCGCAATTACTTTTTGGGCAACCCAATATATGGGAGCTATATCTAAACCTGAACCGACTTTTTCAAAATCAATAGCGTTTGACCTTGGGCCGAAAAAGGGATATGTGCAAAATTTTGTGACAATCGGACTACAAATACGACCTGCACTTTGATTACAAGAATACATGGACTCACAGACGGACAGACGGACATGGCTAAATCGAATCAGAAAGTGATTCTGAGTCGATCGGTATACTTATCAATGGGTCTAGCTCTTCTCCTTTTTAGCGTTGCAAACAAATGCACAAATCTATTATACCCTGTACCACAGTGGAGGTGCAGGGTATAAAAACGTCGCATTGACAGTCAGTCTAGTGTACACGTCTCTAATAAACAAACTAAAATAAAAAACTTTAAAGACAAGGATGCCAACATAAAAAACACTTAGAAATCGGACAGGCCTCTCTACAGAAGGCCTTATACGTCCAACACTTGGCTAATATACAAATATTAATGAGTATGTGTGTGTGGGAAATGCAATAAGCAAAATAATATTTGAAGACCATATGACTGCCAGAAAGTTCATACCCCTAAATATTATAATAGTATGGACACATACATATTTTTGTATCTAAATATTTGCGTGCTCATGCTCATTATTCATACAAATATTTGTGCGAATTTCATGCCTTTACATAATTTTTATCTATTTATTTATTTTTAAGCATTGGACGAAAGTCTCTTGGAATATTGTTTTGTTTACTTTTCGTTTTAACAAAATAAACAAATATTAAAAAAAATGTATTTCCATTTCCATTTGAGAAACAAAAGCTACAAAAATTTATTCCCATAAACTGAGTTTTAAGCATGATTTTTGGTTTTGCTTTTTTTGTTTTTTGTGGAAAAATCTCAACTTGGTCTATGTTAAGCTGAGCTGAGATCAACATAAATGTGTGTTTGCCTAAAATGTTATTTTTGTTTTCGCTTTTTAATTTATTGCTTTGTAATTAATGTCAATATTTCCACAAAACAAACGACATGGCTTGGATGTGCAAAACAAGTGAAGATGTTCCATGGGATTACGTAAGACGTCATAAAGATAAAAACGGAGAAAAATAAATAAAAGTGAATTTAAACAGTCTTCAACATTCATGCCGGCCCATCCCCAACATCCACAGTCGCAGTATTGGCATGGACAGCGGAATCTTAGCCGCAATTATGCAGACGAACAAAAACACGTTAATAATCATCTTTACTTGTGCACTTCAGCCATACACTCACAAACACCGCCACTCGCATATTGTTTCATACCCGAATAGTTGGCCAAAATGTAATGAATCAAGGAATTGCATAAGTCTGCCATTTGCCTCCATGAGAGAGAACTGGCAGATGCGATATATGAACCGGTTCAGATTATTTTTGGGCAATTCTTCAAAAAGAGCAATATGTACAAATGTCACATTGTTATGTGGGTCAGGAAGAAGATGCGAACGAAACAGGTTTTAATTGAAACTATGTTGAATAACATCTTAACCATATAGTGTCCAAAGTATTTTGAGAATTTTACTTTTTGCATACACACTAATACTGTGGTATAAGGAAATAAAAATTTCGTCTGTCCGTACACATATTTTTGCAATCCCAGTACATATCGCATATGTATTTGCAAAGTGACATATATTTAGTTGGGTAAGAAAAGTGCGGCAGTCAATTTCATAAATAGGACTATTCAGCCCATTGTGATGCCACAGTAGCAACAGATCAGCCCTCTGATGGGAATCGAACTCCCGTCATCTCACTGGTAATACGAGCACGCCACTAACTAGTCTACCGGGCTCAAGAAGTCAAATCGGGAGATCGGTTTATGTGGCAGCTATATCAGATTATTGACTGATTTGAACCGTACTCAACACAGTTATTGGATGTCATAACAAAACACTACATGCAAAATCTCAGCCAAATCGGACAAAAATTGCGGCTTATAAAGGTTCAGGAAGTCAAATCAGGCGATCGTTTTATATGGGAGCTATACCAGGTTAAGGACCGATTTAGACCGTACTTGACACAGCAGTTGAAAGTCATAAAAGAACTCCACGTATCAAATCAGGCAAAAATTGCTGCTAACAGGGAAAGTCATAAAAGAACACAAAGTGCCGAATCGGGCAAAAATTGCATCTAACAAGGACTCAAGAAGTAAAATCGCGAGATCGGTTTATATGGGAGCTATATCAGGTTATAGACCGATTTGGACCGTTGTTAATACAATTGATGGAAGTCATAACAAAATACTATATGCAAAATTTCAGCCAAATCGGATGAAAATTGAGGCTTCCAGGGGCTCAAGAAGTCAAATCGGAAAATAGGTTTATATGGGAGCTATATCAGGTTATAGACCGATTTGGACCGTAGTTACCACAGTTGATGGAAGTCATAATAGAATACTACATTCAAAGTTTTAGCCAAATCGGACAGGGACTTAAGAAATCAAATCGGGAAATCGGTTTATATGGGAGTTATATCAGGTTATAGACCGATTTGAACCGTACTTTACACAGTTGTTGGAAGTCATTACAGAACACTATATGCAAAATTTTAGCCAATTCGGACAAAAATTGCTGCTTCCAGGGGCTCAAGAAGTCAAACCATTAGATCGGTTTATATGGGAGCTATATCTAAATCTCAACCGATATGGCCCACATGCAATCCGCAACGACCTTCATCGATACTAAGTATCTATGTAAAATTTCAAGCGGCTAGCTTACGCGTGGATCGCATTTGTAAAAGCTATATCAGATTATGGACTGATTCAGGTCTTACTAAGTTTGAATATTGGAGACCACTGTGGAAGTCATTGAGCAAAATTTCAGTCAAATCAGGTAAGAGTTGGGAGACTGGTTTATATGAAAGCTTTATCAGATTATAAACCGATTTAGACCATACTTGGCATTGTTGTTGGATAACAAAGCACTTCATGCAAAATTTCAGCTAAATCGGATAATAATTGTGCACTCTAGAGGCTCAAGAAGTTAAGATCCCAGATCGTTTTATTTAGACCACACTTAGCACAGTTGTTAGAAGTCATAACAAAACGCTACGTGCATTTAGCGTCTTAAGTCCACAAAAGCCCCATTTTTTATGGAATTTCATAGAAATTTTGATCAATGAGTTGCACTAGGGCCCCATTATCCGAACCGAGTATCATGTAAATACGATCATATCAAGATATAACTGCAATATAAACAAATCTGCCAATTTAGGATCCTAAGTCCATAAAAAGTGCATTTGTTTCCCGATTTCACTTATAGGCGTATAAACCAAATATGATCCAAATTGGGTGTAAGTATGGATATAGTGGAGTTATAATAAAATATTATAAATTTATCCATAGTTTCGGGTAACCAAAGTTTGGCACGGCAGAATTGTGTATGTTCATATTTGTTTGTTATGCCCTCTACCATGGGCTGGGGTATATTCATTTTGTCATTCCGTTTGTAGCATATCGAAGTATCCATTTCCGACCCTAGTAAGTATATAAGTAAGTAAGTATGGACGGTCTAGGCATATCCGTCCATCCATAAGTCCGTCCGTCTGTGGTAATCACGCTGCAGTCTTCAAAAAGGTTAATATTGAACTGAAACTTTGCTAAGTTAACCATAAGCAGGTTAACTTCAAAGATGAGCTATGTCGGACTACATCTTGACCAGTTTGCCGATTTAGGGTCTTAAATCCATTAAAGACGTATATATGCTCGTAATCTGATTTCACTGAAATTTGAGACAAAGAGTTGTCTTAAGTTCCTCCACATCGGTATCGAATGCCGTCCAGATCGAACAACATCTTGATATAGCCGCCATATAGACCGATCTTCCGATTTAAGGTCTAGAAGCCGCATTTATTACCCGATTTCGCTGAGTGTGTGCTATGCTAGGTCATTCGTCGTCCAAGCTGTGTATGGTTCAGATCGAACAAATTTGGATATAACTGCCATAAACTATATACCGATCATCCGATTTAAGGACTTGCATCCATAAATTGTGTATATATTTCTCGATTTTGTTTACGTACGGTGAGTTGTGATCCGATCACATTTAGATATAGCTACCATTTTAACCGATCTCCCGATTTTCGGTCTTTCACTCATAAATGGCTTCTTTATTATCCGATTTCGCTGAATTTTGGAACAGTGAGCTCTAGCCGTTCGTGCTGGGTTTGGCCTAGATATCGATATCGATCGGACCATATATCGATATACCTGCTACGGGTTCATTAATGGTGCATTTTATCCGGGTTTTGTAGTGGTTAATATACTCGTATGTACCTGAGGTGCAAGATGTCGGGAGTTCGGGTCGGTCGAACTTAATCGCCTCTTTTTATACCCTCCACCATAGGATGGAGGTGCACTTATTTCGTGATTCCATTTGTAACACATCGCACTATTGATCTAAGACCCAACAAAGTATATACATATATTATAGATCGTCTTGATATTCTAAATCGATTTAGCCATGTCTCCCCGCCCGTCTGTCTGTCGGAAGCAAGCTAACTTCAGGTCAAATTCGGTCTAGATTTGAACATAACTCCATATATATCTTTCATCCGATATAAGGCTGTAGTGCTACAATTTAGGTCCTATCGCAAGAAAATTTTACAAGGATCTATTCAATATTTCAATAGGGATGTAAAGTTAAAGTCTGACTAGATTTCAACATAGTTTCCATGTATTAAAAGTAGTACGTAGGTTCGGTGGTGTCGGGTATTATATAGTCGGCTCCGCCCGACTTTTGCCATTCCTTACTGGTTTTAATATAATTTTTCGTAAAATAAGCCAAGGACAATTTTTTCAATAATGATAAAAAAATTGATCTTTTTTTTGAAACCTATATATTTTGATGGAAAAGGATAATATAATATTAATTCAGTCCACTAGAAGATAAACAATTTAAAAATATATATATATCTTTTCAATCTTAATTTTGATATACATATTATATATAAAATTGAATTTTCCGTATAGACTCAAAAGCGGCTGAACCGATTACCTTAAAATGTTCACAGATTGTGTTTTTTAGTCCGGAAGGAAACGTAGGCTATATAATTTGTTGATATCGGAAGGGGGGTGGACCCTCCCCTTCCCCAAAAGTACTACCCAAAAATAAAAGTGGACCGATCTGGACAATATGGGACTCAAATGAAAATTATTCAGGAGTAGAGTACGAATTTCATATTAAAAATTGGGTCCAAGTAACTTGGGGCCGCCCCAACCCCAAAACCCCCTTAAATATGTTTTTTGGACAATCATGACAATATGGGACTCAAATGAAAGGTATTCGGGAGTAGATTGCGAATATGGTCAGGAATGAGAAATAGGCTTTGTAATTTGTTGATTTCGGAAGGGGGCGGACCCTCACCCGTTTTCCAAGAACACCACCCAAAATAAAAATTTGGGTCTAAGTACCCATCGGGCCGCCCCAAACAAAAAATTCCCGCAAACAGACATATTGGACGTTCATGTCAATATGGGCCTCGTATGAAATGTATTCGGAAGTAGATTACGAATCTGCCATACAAAATCAGATAGAACGCCTTAAATGGTCATATGGCCCATAATGACTATATGGGACTCGGTTTTTTGTTTGTTCCGTAGAATCAAAAACTTGTTCGAAAAATTTTTTTTTTTGCGCTCTCTCAGTCAAAACAAAACAAGGTTGCTATTGTTGGGGTCGGGGGCCGTCCAATACCCGCCAAATGGGTATATAGACCAATCACGACAATACAGAGCTCAAACGAAAGGAGCTTGAGAGTAAAAAAATTTATTTGCTATCCAATTGAAGAGCCAATACGCTAATATAGGACTCAAAAGAAAGGTATTTGGGAGTAGAGTAAAAATTTACCCAGGAACCGAGAAGGGGTACACTTCTCACACTCTCTCAATGAAAGCTTTCCGATTCAAGTTTAAATTTAATGATAAGGGACTTTTTTTATAGCCGAGTCCGAATGGCGTGCCGCAGTGCAAGAATTTTTTACATGACCAAGCATGGCAAATGTCGCCAGCATTAAGAAGGGTCACCACCGCTTTATATTTTGTCCGATGTTATCGCCAGGATTTGAACGCAGGCGTTCAGCGTTATAGGCGGACAAAGGCTACAGTGGCATGAATTCGAAATACATATTCAGGCGAAGTGTCCCAACCCTAACAAGTAAAAGCGTGCTATGTTCGGCCGGGCCGAATCTTACATACCCTCCACCATGGATCGCATTCTTCTCCCGGCATCTCTTCATAGGCAAAAAAGGATATAAGAAAAGATTTGCTCTGCAATTATTATATTATTACATATTGGAGACCTGTGTAAAATGTCAGCCAATTCGAATAAGAATTGCCCCCTTTGGGGGCTCAAGAAGTAAAATAGAGAGATCGATTTATATGGGAGCTGTATCGGGCTATAGACCGATTCAGATCATAATAAACACGTATGTTGATGGTCATGAGAGGATCCGTAGTACATAATTTCAGGCAAATCGGATAATAATTGCGACCTCTAGAGGCTCAAGAAGTCAAGATCCCAGATCGGTTTATATGTCAGCTACATCAGGTTATGGACCGATTTGAACTATACTTCGCACAAATGTTGGATATCATAACAAAACACGTCGTGCAAAATTTCATTCCAATTGGATAAGAATTGCGCACTCTAGAGGCTCAAGAAGTCAAGACCCAAGGTCGGTTTATATGGCAGCTATATCATGTTATGGACCGATTTGAACCATGCTTAGCACATTTATTGGATATCATAACAAAACACGTCGTGCAAAATTTCATTCCAATCGGATAAGAATTGCGCACTCTAGAGGCTCAAGAAGTCAAGACCCAAGGTCGGTTTATATGGCAGCTATATCAAAACATGGACCGATTTGAACCATACTTGGCACAGTTGTTGGATATCATAACAAAACACGTCGTGCAAAATTTCATTCCAATCAGATAAGAATTGCGCCCTCTAGAGGCTCAAGAAGTCAAGACCCAAGATCGGTTTATATGGCAGCTATCATGTTTTGGACCGATTTGAACCATACTTAGCACAGTTGTTGGATATCATAACAAAACACGTCGTGCAAAATTTCATTCCAATCGGATAAGAATTGCGCACTCTAGAGGCTCAAGAGGTCAAGACCCAAGATCGGTTTATATGGCAGCTATATCAAAACATGGACCGATATGGCCCATTTGCAATACCAACCGACCTACACTAATAAGAAGTATTTGTGCAAAATTTCAAGCGGCTAGCTTTACTCCTTCGGAAGTTAGCGTGCTTTCGACAGACAGACGGACATGGCTAGATCGATTTAAAATGTCGCGACGATCAAGAATATATATACTTAAGGGGTCTCAGACAAATATTTCGAGTAGTTACAAACAAAATGACGAAATTAGTATACCCCCCATCTGATGGTGGAGGGTATAAAAAGATATTGAAGAGTTAAAGAAGGCGCAGCGGAGTGGGCCCGGTTCGGCTAGTTAAGTATAATGTCTGTCCTATCTTTTTTTCCAACCTCGATTGCTAGGAAATTATACTTAACAAAAACATGGAATTACCTTTTATATATCAGGGAACTGGAAGCTTCTAACATGTAAAGTTTCAAAGCGATTGCACTACAAGAAGGGCTAGTGGTCTAACATGGGTTAAGAAAGCCATTGTAGAGGAATGTGCAAAATAGTGCACCTTTAAACTCGATTTTGACCTACTCAAAGCAATAGTCTAGGCTTAAGGTGGACAGATCGAGTAAAAATGAATGGATTTTGAAAAAACGTGTTCTTTGGAATTGGTAACACTTCGTGCCAGTTAACTTGTATGTATTTGTCTTTTGCAATATATGATTAAAACCCTTGATATACAAGGGAAGAGTTTCTTCCCCACACTGTGAAGGAAGGGGCAGTGAAGCATACCCCGTGTAGTTGGTGAGTTAACGCCTTTTATATCTATGTGAACGAAAATCAATCTTTTGATATAGCCGTCATATAAATAAACCTCTGATTTAAGGGTAACACAAGGTTCGCAAAAGATAAATGCTAGAGACTGAGGAAAAGTTTGACCCTTAAAACTTTATACCGTTTTTACTGGTTCGCATTTTATTTATTATAACCTCAATAAGTAATTGCTATAAATCACGGTATTTTGGGTTAAGTTTTATTGTTTTTTTTTTTTTTTTTTGGCATTATTATTTACTTTGTTTTTATAATTATTTTTGTGCCGTTTTCATTACTAATTGTGGGAGTTTCTTCTTGGAGTTTTGTTTTTGTGTTGTACTCTTGTGGTTTTTGCGGTTGGGTCGGTCATTTTATTTCATTAAATGTTTATTGTATTGAATTTCCGCTCGTAACAGATTTGAGCGACCGTGTGACAAAGCACGTTTAACAAATACGCATCATGTTCACAGGCTTCATTGATAATAATTGTATGCAGGCATATAACATAAATATGGCGCGCATAAGTGCTACGAATACGAATATGCAATACATTCAAATTATTACAAAACATTGACGATAATATAACCTGTCGAAATGTCAATTTTTAATTATAGGCCGGCAAACATAATACCTTTGAGTGTGAGTAACTATAGGGGAGTTTGGTGTAATTTATCAGAAACGCCCAGTGGAATTGCAGCATATAGTTTTCAATGAAAACATCTTCCATGGCAAAGAAATTTTGCGGCAAATTATACATTTGGCCTTGTCAAAGTGATAATTAAGAGACCCGTCTTTCATTTATTTGAAGAATATTCGTTGGGAAGAAACCAGAAATCTCGATTTAATTAGGATGCAAGTATTAATGATTTGCTAGTTGTTTACATATGAAGTGTTTTGTTTATTAAAAATAAAAATAAATTTCCCAAAACACTTCATAACTTTTAATTGAATTTTTGTATTCGCTAGAGATGTATTTTGATTTAAATGTTACGTACACGATGACCAGATAAATGAATTGCTGTTTTCACGGAAATTTAAATAATGATGGTATTTTTCACGCTTGAGTTTACCTGATTACCACAAAAACCATTCGAAAACTGAACAACATGAGTAATGGAAAAAGCTTAGTTGAACTTTGCAAAATATATGTATTACACTGAGAAAAAATTAATAATAAATGCCTTGTCTTGAAAGAAATGAAAGTGACACAAAACACTACGCGCAAAATTTCAGTCAAATCGGACTAACATTGCGCCCTCTAGACGCTCAAGAAGTCAAAACCCAAGATCGGTTTATATGGCAGCTATATCAAAACATGAACCGATTTGGCCCATTTACAATCCCACCCGACCTACACTAATAAAATTTCAGCCAAATCAGATTAGAATTGCGAACACTAGAGGCTCAAGCAGTCAAGACCCAAGATCGGTTTATATGGCAGCTATATCAGGTTATGCACCGATTTGCGCCATACTTAGGGTAGTTATTGGAAGTCACAACAAAACACCTAATGCAAAATTTCAGTCAAATCGAATGAGAATTGCGCCCTCTAGGGGCTCAAGAAGTCAAGACCCAAGATCGGTTTATATGGCAGCTATATCAGGCTATGCACCGAATTGAACCATACTTTGCACAGTTGTTGGAAGTGACACCAAAACACTACGTGCAAAATTTCAGCCAAATCGCACTAAAATTGCGCCCTCTAGACGCTCAAGAAGTCAAAAACCAAGATCGGCTAATATGGCACCTATATCAAAACATGGACCAATTTGGCCCATTTACAATCCCACCCGACATACACTAATAAAATTTCAGTCAAATCGGACGAGAATTGCGTCCTCTAGAGGCTCAAGAAGTCAAGACCCAAGATCGGTTTATATGGCAGCTATATCAAAACATTGACCGATTTGAACCATACTTAACACAGTTATTGGAAGTCATAATAAAATACCTCGTGCAAAATTTCAGCCAAATCGGATTAGAATTGCGCGCTCTATAGGCTCAAGAAGTCAAGATCCAAGATCGGTTTATGTGACAGCTATACCAGATTATGAACCGATTTGAATCAGTTCATAAACCGACCTACACCTATAAAAAGTATTTGTGCAAAATTTCAAGCGGCCAGCTTTATTCCTTCGAAAGCTAGCGTGCTTTCGACAGACAGGCGGACGGACATTGCTAGATCGACTTAAAATGACATAACGATCAAGAATATATATACTTTATGGGGTCTCAGACGCATATTTCGAGGTGTTACAAACAGAATGACGAAATAAGTATATCCCCATCCTATGGTGGAAGGTATAAAAATGTTTTCACAATATTTTTATACCCTCCACCATAGGATGGGGATATACTAATTTCGTCATTCTGTTTGCAACTCCTCGAAATATTCGTCTCAGATCATGACATTTTATGTCGATCTAGCCATGTCCGTCCGTCCGTCCGTCTGTCTGTCGAATGCACGCTAACTTTCGAAGGAATAAAGCCAGCCGCTTGGAATTTTGCACAAATACTTCTTATAGGTGTAGGTCGGTTGGGATTTTAAATAGGTCATATTGGTCCATGTTTTGATATAGCTGCCATATAAACCGATCTTGGGCCTTGACTTCTTGAGCCTTTAAAGGGCGCAATTATTATCTTCTTCTTGAGCCAATAGATGGCGCAATTGTAGTCCGATTTGACTGAAATTGTGCACGTGGAGTTTAGGTATCACTTTCAACAACTATGCTAAGTGTGGTTCAAATCGGTCCATAACCTGATGTAGCTGTCATATAAACCGATCTGGGGTCTTGACTTCTTGAGCCTCTAGTAGGCGCAATTCGTATCCGATTTGGCTGACATTTTACACAACTGTGCCAAGTATGGGTGAAATCGGTGCATAACCTGATATAGCTGTCATATAATCCGATCTGGGGTCTTGACTTTTTAAGCATTTAGAGGGCGCAAGTCCTATCCGATTTCGCTGAAATTTTGCATGACGTGTTTCGTTATGACTTTCAACAACTGTGCGATTGATGTTTCAAATCCGTTCATAACCTGATATAGCTGCCATATAAACCGATCTGGGATCTTGACTCCTTAGGCCTCTATAGGGCGCAATTATTATCTGATTTGGGTGAAATTTGTACAACATGACCTTCAACATACGTGTCAAATATGGTCTAAATCGGTCATTTAATACAACTCCCCTATAAAACGATCTCCCTATTTTACCTTTTGTGGCCCAAAAGGGCGCAATTCTAATTCGATTTGGCTGAAATTTTACACAATGACTTCTACTATGGTCTCCAACATTCATTTTATTATGGTCCTAATCTGACCATAACTTGATAAAGCTCGAATAGCATGTTTGCCTAAAAAGAGACACCAGGAAAAGAACTCGACAAATGCGATCCATGATGGAGGATATAATATAAGATTCGGCCCGGCCGAACTTAGCACGCTTTTACTTGTTTTTGTCTAAAAACTGAGTGTTGGATTTACACATTTCAAAATTATTTGATGAGAAAATTTTCTATTTGGTTGTCTTTTACAGATACATCTTCAGGGCGGTGAAGTATTTACATGGCCAAAAATCGGACCATATCACTACTACATGGTAAGTTTATCCGTTGTTTTCAGAGATACTTAAAGGTCAATAAAAACAAACGTTCTTCTGTTATCGTTTTAATTATTTTATATTTGAGAATACAATATACCAATTTTTATACCCTACACCACTACTATGGTACAGGGTATTATAACTTTGTGAATTAGTTTGTAACACCCAAAAGGAAGAGAGATAGGCCCATTGATAAGTATACCGATCGACTCTGTCTGTCTGATCTGTCTGTCTCTCCGTCCGTCTGTCCATGTTAATTTGTGTACAAACTACAGGCCGCAATTTTCATCCGATCGTCTTCAGATTTGGTATGGGCATGTTTTTCGACCTAGAGACAAAGCCTATTGAAACTGGAAAAAATCGGTTCAAATTTGGATATAGCTCCCATGTATATGTTAGTCCGATTTACAGTAATACAGCAATAAAATGGTCATTTGTTAACCGATTCTCTCGAAATTCGGCAGGAAGGATTTTCTTATGACTCTCGATATTACGGGTGAATTTCATAGAAATCGGTTCAAATTTAGATATAGCTCCCATATATACGTTCGTCCGATTTAGAGTAATACAGCAATAAAATGGTCATTTGTGACCCGATTCTCTCGAAATTTGGCAGAAAGGATTTTCTTATGACTCCCGATATTACTGGTGAATTTTATGGAAATCGGTTCAGATTTAGATATAGCTCCCATATATATGTTCGTCCGATTTCCAGTTATACAGCAATAAAATGATCATTTGTTAATCGATTCTTTCGAAATTCGACAGGAATGATTTTCTTATGACTCTCGAAATTACTGATGAATATCATAGAAATCGGTTTAGATTTAGATATAGCTCTCATATATACATATCACCCGATTCCCACTCCTAGACCCACTGCAAGCGTATTTATTGACCAATCTTCCCAAAATTTTGTACAACGCTTTCCTCGACACAAAATCCATAAAGTTTGGTCGAAATCGGTTCAGATTTAGATATAGCTCCCATGTATTTGTTCGTCAGATTTTGGATAATATGTTGTCATTTGTCAATCGTAGTTATTAAATTTTGAACATATTTGCCCGAGGTCCATCAAAATTGGTTAAGTATTAGATGTAGCCCCCTTTTGCGTTTATAGGGTAGGTGTAGGATATTATAAAGTCGGCACCGCCCGATGTTTGCCTTTCCTTACTGGTTATCGATTTATTTGAGTGGAGTTCAATTGATAAACTGATTACAGTATTTAATGTAATGTGAAAGCATTGCCAATCATTACTTTTCCAATCTTAGGAACAACTTAAATAAGGATATATCTTTTATTGGTATTGCAAATAGCAATAGTATTAATTATAAATTGTTATTAATTCAAATTTTTGTTTATATACTAAATTGCAGTCTATTTACATCTCACTTACCAACTTCATAATTATGAGATTATCCAATTGTTATAGTAAGGTGAATAAAACCAATCCACAGCAATGTTTAATGAGTAAATTTTCAAATTATTCAGCTTTTGTTTTTTTTTTTTTTGTTTCTTTTGCTATGTTCACTTGTTTAGCTTACAAAGTGTGAAAATTTACAGCTAACAGTTATAAAATTTCATTCATGAAATTGAAATGCTTGCAAAATAAAACTGATAACAATTATTGAATTAATTAAGATTACAAACAAACAAAAAAAAATTAACACTTTTTATGGTGCGCATTCACATCCAAACTTCAATGTAAAAATGTTGAAAGTTATGACGAATGTTGTTAATTCAAGTAGACGTTATTGATTAATTAACATGCGAAAATTTCCCCAAGAAATCTTCTTCTTTTGAATTTAACATCAATCAACCGACACGAAAAAATCGTTACCAACCACTTAAATTTTGTGTTTAAGTCACAATTCGTTACTTTTGCTCTTTTCGATTTTTGTTTGCTCGGTTTTTCGGGCAGGGAAGTTTAGCCACAAAGTTGAAGTAACCGTTTCCAACAACTCGACCGTTTGATTGTTCGTTACAGACTGAGTGTGCGCACAGTTTGGTACTTCCCTGAAATGCGGCAAAAGCCACGCCAAAAAAAGCGAAAACAAACATAAGAAAGATGGAAGCAAAACAAAAAACCATGAAATATTTAAAAGTGAACATTTGTCTGCCTCGATGTTTCCAAAATTTTAAGGTTTGTTTTGGCGCTTTGGCAGTTTCACGCAAAATGTTTCGTATTTACTAGCAACAAGTGTTGATATGCTTACCATAAGACTAGGCAGCAAATGTTTGGAAACATGTTGCTAAGGCTTTGCAAACAAGACAATTTGAAACTGTACGCATGCGCAAATGAAATAAAGACTATTTAATAGCGAAAAGAGCATGTGCGCTATGCACACCACGTAGTTTTCGAAAAAAAGCAGATATTAATGTACATATGTATAATGCTGTAAAATAATGCTATATTGCTGAGACCTGTCTTAATAAGAGGGTGCTGATATTAATCCGCCCATGTCACTATGGACATACACTTAAGTCAGTAATCGTCTTGCTGTGTGCTCTAGAAACTAAAAAGTAACCTCAAAGAAAACAATTAAAAATGTGCTAAGTTCAACGGGCCGAATTTTGTGTACCCACCACCATGGATTGCGCTAAAAAATTGCCTTTATAAACTCAGTTTGTATTTAAATTAATTTACCTACTAACTTTACTTTAATTGGCTATGACAGAATTTGTTCCACTAGCCGAACGTAGAATAGCGTTCCAAGCGCCTAGATCTTTTGCGCTCATTCTAAAATCTCTGACACCAAGTTTCGAGGTGTCTCCCACTACTTGATCTTTCCATCAGGCTTTTGGTCTTCCCGGTTTGCGTGTACCACCGCGTTTGCCTTCAAAAGACTTCTTTGCTGGAGCTTCTTCATCCATTCTGACAACATGACCTAGCCAACGCAGCCGTTATATTTTGATGCGTGTAACTATGCTTTCGTCGCCATACAGCTCATACAGCTCGTGGTTCATACGTCGCCTATATTCTCCATTAACGCAAACTGGTCCATATATTTTACGAAGAACCTTTCTCTCAAATACTCCAAGCACTGCCTCATATGCTTTCACAAATACCCATGCTTCAGAACCATATAACAGCACGGTTAGTATCAGTGTCTTGTATAGTGTAATCTTCGTCTGTCGAGAGGTGGTCTTGTTTCTAAACTGTTTACTTAGTCCAAAGTAGCATCTGTTTGCCTGTATTATTATTCGCTTAATCTCAAAACTAGTGTCATTCGTTTCGGTTACAACGGTGCCGAGGTAGATAAAGTTACTGACTGTCTCAAAGTTGTGGTTTCCAACTTTCTCCATGTTCTTTATCTACTCGGTTGTGCAAGGCTTTTTGAGAGTTGAAACCATCCATTTCGTCTTATCTCCATTTGCTGCCAGACCAATTTTCACTGACTCTCTGTCGATTCTATCAAAGGCAGCAGTTACTACTTCCGGTGACCGACCTATGATATCGATGTCGTCGGGATATGCGAGTAGCATGAGTTCTCTTGTGATTAGTGTGCCATATCTATTCACATCTGCATCTCGTATAATCTTCTCCAGCAGGTTATTAAAGAGATCACACGAGAGGCTGTCTCCTAGTCTGAAACCTCGTTTTGTACTAAATGGTTCGGAGAGATTCTTTCCTATTCTTACTGAGGAACACGTATCAGCAAGTGTCATCCCGCAGAGTCTTACTAATTTTGCAGGGATACCAAACTCGGACATGGCTTGAAATACCTTTGAACGTAAAGGAGTAACGAAGGCGGCTTTGTAGTCAACAAAGATATGGTAGGTGTTGATTTGTCCTTCTCGGGTCTTTTCCAGGATTTGGCGCAGTGTGAATATCTGGTCCAGGTTATTAATTGCGCCTGCTTTGGTCTCAAGTAGTCATATCAAAGAATCGGTATTTAAGGGGCCTATACCCGTTTATAGATACATTCGGGTCATACTTGGCATGGACACTGGAAGTCATAGCAGAAGTCTTTGTGCCAAATGCCAACCAAATTGCAATAAAATTGACGCTTCTATGGCCCTAAGACGTCAAATCCAGAGATCGGTTTATATGGGGCCTATAACAGTATAGTGGCAGATTCGGCACGGGATAACTATGGGCACCACAAACACTGGAACTTTGGGCTCCGATCTGTGTGGTGTTCATTGTTATCACGTGAAGCTTAGCCGCGAGCAACCAGGCGCGCCACATGTTGCGGATAGTGAAATGCTTTATATACGCAAAAAAAGGAACGTTTGGGAAATTTTTAGACAAGCTAAATATTTTATTTTAACATATCAAACGTTAGCCATAAACATAGTACTATTGAACGTAATTAACTTTGTTTATTGTAAACACTTTAGCAGGTTTGTCTACGTTAAAAAGTACGGATGTACGGATGATAAACTCGGAAAGTGTGAATTTTTAAAGTTTCGGTACAAAAATGCTGGTATGTCGAATAACAAAAATCATTAGACAGACACACAATCCCACCTCACACATTCGTGATCGCCCGGATCTCACCCCAAAAGGCTTCGGATTAATCAAGTTTTCTGAACGCAGTGCTCTGGCTTTCACGGACAAATCGTCTGCTCTTTCATTCACCCTTACTCCGCTATAGCCCGGCAACCAACCAATGTGGACCGTTACATCGTCAGAGAAGCCGTTAATCTCCTTCATGCAATTCAGGACTGTTCGTGACCTTAACATCATGGTTGTAACAGCAATGATGACCAGTTTACTGTCCGTCTTAGATGAACATCTCACTCGACGTTCTCGCGTGAACATCACACCATCTCCCGCATTCTGTGATCGTCTGGATCTCCGCCTAAAGAACTGTATCATGGTGTGGCAGTCGCAAACGGATTTTAGTTCCTGGGTTTTCAATGTTGACCCCCACCCGCACTCTATCCTCCACACATTCGCAGGCATTCCGTGATCGCCCTGAACTTCGCCTGTGGGGAGGGGCCCCGGTAGCCGAGTTAGTAGCCTGATTGGATTGCCAGTGCAGGGGTCGTGGATCCGATTCCCACCAGAAGCCGTGGTCTGTCGCTACTTTGGTATCAAAATGGACTTAAAATTGTTTAAGTGAATCTGTAAAGGACTGTCACTCTTACCTAACCCTAACCTAACCTCCGCCTGCGGGACTTTATTATGATCGGGCAGTAAATACCCTCAGTCCCTAGGTTTTCAATGTAGACCCACAGGCCCATTCTGTCCTTCAGCTTTGATCCATCCTTGGAGCATGAACTTCCAGATGGCAATACCAGTGTTCCGTTAATCCAAGACTGTGACGCTGTCATTAATACTTCACACTCGAACTCTAGTGTCGTCTCAGGTATCCGTTCCGAAACCTCTTCCAATCCTTCGAAGTTTGCTCTCGTTGCTCCGATTGTGCCGCGATGGTGAGATCTGTACCTATCCTCCATCCATTCTCCCATCGCCGTAAGTCCCATAGCAGCAGTGGCTGCCTGCCTCACACCCAACCTGTATGTCTATGGGTATGATATCTGGAATAGTCTCCAATGCCCTAGTGGGTGTGGTTCTAATCGCCCCATCCCACACTAAGTAAACATGTTCCTGAACCTATTGTATTATCCTTATGTTGTACTTTTTCGTGCAATCACGCTCCTGTTTAGCAAGTGGACTGTCCTCGGATTCAGGCTCGTTTTCAAACCTGCGGCCCGAGTACATAGTGCCCAACATCTGGGAGCCTTCTCGATACACTATCGAATGCGTCACTTCCGGTTCAGTTTCCTGTCCAACATCACTCCCAAGTATTTGACTTTGTCTGATATTGAAACTGTTCTGCTGAAAAATCGTCCTCGTGAAATGGCAGTTTTCAGTCTTCTCTTGGGTTAACAAAATTAGGACCCCTGGGTCTAGCCCAGTCGTATGCCATCTCCAAGGTTATTTATGGTGATCACCCATAGGAGTAACAATAAAATGCCCTCCCTGTGGGGTGTCCTGTGCCCCACTCTCCCTTATGTTTATGTCATGTGGCCCCTGCATATGGCTTATCCATTGTTAAAATTGCCAACGTGTATGTCTTGGCATCGAAAGATTCATCTATTTTGTGTACAACCCGTGCAGGTCAATCTCAACCGATCTTCCTGTAACATAGGCATGCTGTTTGTATTTCAGCAATTTCACTCCCTCTGATCTTTTTAATATCTACACTACATACATCAGGCCGAAGATGGAATATAACTCGCAAAAAAGGGCCGGAGCTCCAAAATCATCCTTGGAGCTGCTTGACCGTGGCGGGCGTTGGTGTTAATTGGAGATGGTAGGGCATCCAACTCTATTGTTTCCCTTAAACATCATGGAAATGTGGGTGGTGTGACGTTGTTCTATTGATTCTTCCAGGGTGTGTGTTCTTCGGAAATCTGTCTTCTGGTTCCTGACTTGGGGTTGTTTGTCAGAAATACAAGATTTTCTAAATTTTTTTGTTGTTTAAATCTATACCTAAATTCAGCGTTCAATTGTTCCACTTATTGCTGATTCAATCACTAAACAGCTTTAAAGATAGTCACTTGGTATTACTGAATAAAAAATGTATCCGTTTTGGCGTTGCTTCATTTGCCGTGCAAAAGATGCTTAAATCCAGCTTGGGTGTGTGACTGTGATGCATATTAACGTGTTTTGAATATTTCATTGTATTTGGCGGTATTTTGAATACATTTTGGAGATTTACATTTTTTGTTGTTGTTACTTTTTCTCGTGTACATTTGGTAATCACGACATGGCAGAGCAGCAGCATCATCATCAGTACCACCAAAGCAACGTCATGAATACAATCAATAGCGCCTTCGTCATCAACATCTTGATAATCCTCAGCAACTGCATTGGGATCCGTATTTGTCTGTATCATTAATGGCATTATGGGCATTCAGTACCAGTACGTATTGCAGTCTTCAGGTCTTTTGGAAACAATGAAAATAGCCTTTTCGAGTTTTCAACAGAAATCGTTTCAAGTATGAACTCAGCTTATTTATGAGTAGCCGCAAAGAGTCCGACAGAGATGTCACGTCTCCCTGGCTGTACTCGTGGAGAGCTGAAACGCGGTGGTGATGTGATGGTGATGGTTGGTAATGTGTGCGGATTGCTTTCGGCTAAGATGCCAATCACGAATGCCATAATCAATTACTAATTATATCACAATTGAGATAGATTCGATATTGGGGCATATGGACATCCTACCTGTCGGCATATGGATTTTTCGGTTGAAACTTGAAAATTTCAATTTTACAATAATTTGCCTAAATGTAGTCAAGTAGTTATGTGCCAACGATTGTGCGATATGGATATGTGTTTATTTATTTGCCCCCTTTTGGTAGATATGTTACATAGTATGTACGTACACATGAGCAGCTAAAGGTTACCATTTTGTACCCGAGGCTATTTATGTTAACTGCAGAATAATATCGTTACACTTTCCTTTTTTTTGAATAATTACGATTACGATTTCATGACGCAATCCGTAGAATACAAAGTCATTGATGATATACATTGTCGAAATGAGAATATCATTTATATGGTAGGGAGAAGAGATACCATACTTCAAAAGTTGGCAAAGCTTAAATTAAAAAAGTATAAAGAATATTACTCAATGTCTTTGTTTTATACAATACTGCAAACAAATCTAAATCATATGATTGACATTTACAAATGATTGATAACATCATTCAGTACATATTGGTTTAGGAAAATTAACAAGTAAAAAGGCATTAAAAATTGGATACCTTATGTCCCATATCGAAATATGTTACGAATTGGACCAAATACTAATAATTCCAAGTCATTGTTCAATTGTGTATAACAAAATATTGGTCTTTTTAGTAGCTATATCTAAAAATAAACCGATCTGAATACAACATGGATGTCGAAAAGCCTAACATAAGTCACTGTGTCAAATTTCAGTTAAATCGGATTATATATGCGCCTTTTTGGGGCCAAGACTTTAAATCGAGATATCGGTCTATATGGCAGCTATATGCAAATCTTAATCGATCTAGACCAAATTACAGAAATATGTGGATGGGTTTAACTTAACTCTCTGTCCCAAATTTCGGCAACATCGGACAATAAATGCGCCTTTTATTGGCCCAAAACATTAAATCGAGAGATCGGTCTATATGGCAGCTATATTCAAATCTGGACCGATCTGACTCAAATTGAATAAGGATGTCGAAGGGCCTAACACAACTCACTGCCCAAAATTTCGGCGACATCGGACAATAAATGTGCCTTTTATGGCCCCAAAATCTAAAACCGAGAGATCGGTCTATATGGCAACTATATCCAAATCTGAACCGTTCTGTGCCATATTGCAGAAGTGTGTCAAGGGGCTTAACTTAACTCTCTGTCCCAAATTTCGACGACATCGGACAATAAATGCGCCTTTTATGGACCCAAAACCTTAAATCCAGGGATCGGTCTATATGGCAGCTATATCCAAATCTGATCCGATCAGGGCCAAATTGATTTAGGGTCTTAGGCCCATAAAAGCCACATTTATTATCCGATTTTGCTGAAATATAGGACAGTGAGTTGTCTTAGACCCTTCGACATCTTTCGCCAATTGATCCGATCAGGGCGAAAGATGTCGAAGGGTCTAGGACAACTCACTGTCCCATATTTCAGCAAAATCGGATAATAAATTTGGCTTTTATGGGCCTAAGACCCTAAATCAGTGAATCAGTCTATATGGTAGCTATATCCAAATCTGGACCGATCTTGGCCAATTTGGCGAAGAATGTTGAAGGCCCCAACATAACTCACTGTTCCAAATTTCAGCGAAATCGGATAATAAATGTGGCTTTTATGGGTCTAAGACCCTAAATCGGAGGATCAGTCTATATGGCAGCTATAACCAAACCTGAACCGATCAGGGCCAAATCAACGAAGGATATCGAAGGGCCTCACTGTCCCAAATTTCAGCAAAATCTGATAATTAATGTGGCTTTTATGGGCCTAAGACCCTAAATCGGCAGATTGGTTTATATGGGGCTATATCAAGATACACTCCGATATAGCCCATCTTCGAACTTAACCTGCTTATGGACAAAAAAAGAATCTGTGCAAGGTTTCAGCTCAATATCTCTATTTTTAAAGACTGTAGCGTGATTTCAACAGACATACGGACGAACATGTCTAGATTGTCTTAGATTTTTACGCTGATCAAGAAGGGTCAGAAATGGATATTTCAATGTGTTGCAAACGCAATGACAACATGAATATACCCCCATCCTTCGATGGTGGGTAAAAAAATGTCGAAAAGAAACAAGTAAAAAGGCATTAAGTTCAGCCCGGCCGAACCTCCACCTCCGGTATACATGTAAACCCCATTTTATCACAATCCTGTGAAAATTGGATAACTTAAGCACTTAAATTCGTCCGTGCCGAATTGAGGTCTAATATAAGTCGCTGTGGTCTAATAAATATAGCACACGGATGTCGAATAGCCACACATAAGTCACTGCGTCAAATTTCAACGAAATCGGAAAATAACTGCACTTTTCATAGGGCCAAGACATTAAATCGAGAGATCGTTCTATATGTCACCCATAACCAAATTAAAAAATTAAAGAAGGATATAATAATCATCCTATTTTATTAAAACTCCACTACTATATGCGTAGTTATATCTTAATAGTGGCTGGTTTCGATCATATTTTATTTAGGTCCCGAGAACTCATATACAAGTAACATATTCAAATAATAAATCTTCTTTTTATGGGATTAAGACCCTAAATTGGAAGATCGGTCTGTATGACAGCTATATCTATAAAGTGTAATCTGATTCATATGTGGGTCGGATGGCAGGAGGCTTAAACCAATTCACTTTTTCAAATTTCGACGAAATCGGGTAAAAAACAAAACTTTTATCAGCTTCAGACCCTTAAGCGGCAGATCGGTCTATATGGCATCTGTATTTAAATATAGTTCGATTTGAAACATATTTGGGGCGGATGTCGGGAGGCTTAAAACAACTCACTGTTTCAAATTTCAGCGAAATCGAATCAAAAGTAAAGCCTTTATGGGCTTCAGACCCCTTTTCGGCCGATCGGTCTATATGGCAGCTATATCTAAGTATAGTTCGGTCTGAACCATATTAAGATCGAATATCGGGAGACTCAAAACAACTCACAGTTTCAAATTTCAGCGAAATCGGGTTATAATTAGATATAGTTGTTATGGGCTTCATACCCCCTATCGGCAAATCGGTCTATATGACAGCTTTTTATACCCTCCACCATAGGATGGGGGTATACTAATTTCGTCATTCTGTTTGTAACTCCTCGAAATATTCGTCTGAGATCCCATAAAGCATATATATTCATGATCGTCGTGACATTTTAAATCGATCTAGCCATGTCCGTCCGTCTGCCTGTCGAAAGCACTCTAACTTCCAAAATATTATAGCTATCCGCTTGAAATTTTGCACAAATACTTCTTATAAGCGTAGGTCGGTTGGGATTGTAAATAGGCTATACCGGTCCATGTTTTGATATAGCTGCCATATAAACCGATCTTGGGTCTTGACTTCTTGAGCCTCTAGAGGGCGCAAATCTTATACGATTGGAATGAAATCTTGCACGACGTGTTTTGTTATGACTTCTAACAACTGTGCTAAGTTAGGTTCAAATCGGTCCATAACCTGACATAGCTGCCATATAAACCGAACTGGAGTCTTCACTTCTTTAGCCTCTAGATGGCGCAATTCCTATCCGATTTGGCTGAAATTTTGCATGCGGTATTTCGTTATGACATCCAACAATTGTGCCAAGTGCGGTTTAAATCGGTCCATAACCTGATGTAGCTGCCATATAAACCTATCTGGGATCTTGGCTTTTTGACCCATTAGAGGGCGCAATTCCTATCCGATTTTGCTGAAATTTTGCATGTTTGTTATGACTTCCAATAACCGTGCTAAGTATGGCGCAAATCGGTACATAACCTGATATAGCTGCCATAAAAACCGATCTGGGACCTTGACTTCTTGAGCCTCTAGAGGGCGCAATTCTCGTACGATTTGGAAGAAATATTGTACAACGGCTTCTCTCATCACCTTCAACATACGTGTCCAATATGGTCTGAATCGATCTATAGCTTTACACAGCTCCCATATAAACTAATCTCCCGATTTTTCTTCTTGATCCTCTACAAGGCACATTTCGTATCCGAATGAACTGAAATACTACACAATGACTTTTACAATATTCACCATTCATTTATGGTTCGAATCAGACTATAACTTGATATAGCTCCAATAGCATAAAGTTCTTATTCATTATTCTTTGTTTGCCTAAAAAGAGATATCGCGCAAAGAACTCGAGTATAAAAGTTTCGGCCCGACCTAACTTAGCGCGCTCTTACTTGTTTCTTCTAATGAGGAGGAAAAGCTTTTCACAATGTGATGGAAATCGGTGAAGATAACAGTACTTTGATTACAAGCATGGCTACATTGAGTAAGAAAGTGGTTCTAAGTCAATTTTCTCCTTATCTCCTATACAGTATTGGTGTAGGGTATAAACAAGAGTAAAGAAAAAAATCTTGAAATTTGATTTAAATTCGGAAACGAATTTAAAATTGCAATTCATATATGGATGTCATTCCTTTTGTGTGTGTTTTGTACGCCAAGTGAAGATGTTGATAGAAAGATGGGCGGCGGGCAGTACTTCTGCTATATCCTGTTTTCTGTATTATTTGGCATTGCATCAAGACTGGAAGTGGTAGTGCAAGCTGAGATGGGTGTAGGTGAAACTCAAGCATATGGCGTTAGAAAAAGTCGTGGTTTTTTAAATTCGTCTGTTGTCTGCATTTCGACAACGACCTTACATAATCATTGACACTTTTACATTTGACGTAAATAGTCGCTTTGTATGAGCGAACCAACGAACGAACGAACGAATATCCAACTATTTACGTACCTGACTATGTTTTTTAATCCCTGTTTACAAGAGAGAAATAAGTAAAAGAAAATGCCAAAACCCAACGAAGTATCATCTCTCCCAAAAACGACGCTAACAAGTCTTGCATGTCTTCTGTCGTTTAGTTGGGTTTTTTGGTTTTCCGATTTGGTATGCGGATGAAACCTTTGGCAATGCTAAAGAAGATATGCAGCCTGTCTGCCTGCCACCTTGCAACAACAGCCACCATGCCCCCACCCCTCATTGACGTATCATCTTCGTAGCTCCTTTGTTGGCCTTAAAGCATCACCATCATTACAGCAACGTCCGCCGTATGTGGAAAACATCTTTGTTCAATATTTGGTTTTCTTTGGTGTACTTGGAGAAACAAAAAAGCCGTTTTACTCGTTATTAAAAGACGTGAAACACGTCTTAATGAGCAGACAATTGCCATTAGTTTAATGCCTTATCCGCAAGTATTATGTTTAGATTTTTTTTTCGGATGCACATGTTAAGTGAAAATTGTTATTGTTTGAATGTCTTTTGCAAACATAAAATGGAATGGCTGCCTGTTTAAACAAAGGTGTGAAAGGGCTTGCAAAAATATAAAATTGAATAGAAAATTGACGTTTTATAAGAGATTTGTTTTTATTGATTGACACTGTTAAATGGTGTTAACGAATTAAAAAGTCATAACAACTTCTGGAAAGATTAATATTTGGATGAACTTTTGCATGGAGAGAAAAAAAAAAACACTCTAAACGTTGTTTAAATGCTTTCCATTGATGCTCGAACATATATGTAAATGCGCGTAATAAATAAATCTAATATAACACGCCATGGCGGATATACTTACTTACTTTACTTTACTTCGCTATGACCGAATATTTGTTCCACTAGCCGAACGTAGAATAGCGTTCCAAGCGCCTCGATCTTTTGCGCTCATTCTAAAATCTCTGACACCAAGTTTCGAGGTGTCTCCCACCACTTGATCTTTCCATCGGGCTTTTTGTCTTCCCGGTTTGCGTGTACCACCGTGTTTGCCTTCAAAAGACTTCTTTGCTGGAGCTTCTTCATCCATTCTGCCAACATGACTTAGCCAACGCAGCCGTAGCATTTTGATGCGTGTAACTATGCTATCGTCGTCATATAGCTCATACAGCTCGTGGTTCTCCGTTGACGCAAACTATATTCTCCGTTAACGCAAACTGGTCCATATATTTCACGAAGAATCTTTCTCTCAAATACTCCAAGCACTGCCTCGTCTGCCTTCACAAGCACCCATGCCTCAGAACCATATAACAACACGGGTAGTATCAGTGTCTTGTAAAGTGTAGTCTTCGTCTGTCGAGAGGTGGCCTTGTTTCTAAACTGCTTACTTAGTCTAAAGTAGCATCTGTTTGCCAGTACTATTCTTCGCTTTATCTCAAAACTGGTGTCATTCATTTCGGTTACGGCGGTGCCGAGGTAGATAAAGTTATTGACTGTGTTAAAGTTGTGGTTTCCAACTTTCTCCATTTGCGTTATCTACTCGGTTGTGCAAGGCTTTTTCACTGACTCTCTTTCGATTCTTTCAAGGCTGCAGTTACTACTTCCGGTGACCGACCTATGATATCGATGTCGCCGGCATAGGCGAGTAGCATGTGTTCTCTTGTGATTAGTGTGCCATATCTATTCACATCTGCATCTCCAGCAGGATATTAAAGAGATCACACGATAGGCTGTCTCCTTGTCTGAAACCTCGTTTAGTATTAAATGGTTCGAAGAGATTCTTTCCTATTCCTACTGAGGAACGCGTATCAGCAAGCGTCATCCTACAGAGTCTTATTAATTTTGCAGGGATACCAAACTCAGACATGGCTTGAAATACCTTTGAACATAAAGGAGTATCGAAGGCGGCTTTGTAGTCAATAAAGAGACGGTAGGTGTTAATTTGTCCTTCTCGGGTCTTTCCCAGGATTTGGCGCAGTGTGAATATCTGGTCTAGGGTGGATTTACCTGGTCTAAAGCCGCATTGATAGGGCCCATTTATCTCATTGACTTTAGGTTTTAATCTTTCACACAGTACGCTTGAGAGTATCTTGTATGCGATGGGGAGGAGACTTATTCCTCTGTATTTGGCACATTCCGTCTTGTCTCCTTTCTTGTGTTGAGGTTCCAATCATCGGGTATGCGTTCTTCTAGCCAGATTGCGCAGATAAGCTGATGCATACGCTTTATCAGCGTGTCGCCTCCAGTCTTAAATAGTTCAGCGGGTAACCCGCCGGCTCCTGCTGCCTTGTTGTTTTTTAGTCGGGTTACTGCTACTTGGTCCTCATTCTGACTAGGAGGTAAACATTCTATACCATCATGAGGGATTGGTTCTTCGGTATCCTCTTCCCCGCCAACATCGGACACTAGCAGTTGGGTAAAATGTTCTTTCCATATCCTCAGCATGTTTTCTGTGTCAGTTACCAGATTTTCTTCTTTGTCTCTGCAGGAGGATGTGCCTGCGCCAAAGCCATCGGTTTGATGTTTAATTCTTTGGTAGAATTTCCGAACTTCATTCTGACTCCTGTACATCTCAATTCGCTCACACTCACGTCTTTCCATTTCCGTTTTCTTCCTGCGGAATAGACGTTTCTCCTCTCTCCTTTTCTCCCGATACTCCTCCTTCATCTGGCGCGTTGCTACGGATTGCAGGGTTGCTCTATATGCCACATTCTTGGCTTCAGTAGCATCTCGACACTCTTGGTCGTACCATTGGTTTCTTGGAGGAGGCTTCTGGTACCCAAGTACGGATTTCGCGGCATTTTCCATGGAGTGGCCAATAGTTTGCCACTGCGCCATTATATCATTGGAAAAAGGAGTGCTTTCATCAAGCAGTTGGGTCAGTCGAGTGGATTATGCTGCTGCAATTTGTTGTGTTTACAGCTTTTCAATGTTTGCGAATCTTTGCTGCAACGAGGTAATGATCTAAATCTATATTCGCTCCACGGATCGATCGAATATTATTACTGGACGTAATCTCGTGGAGGCTAAACTTTCCGACTGGCGGATATACAATTCAGAAATCGAACTAGTACAAAACTTTAAATTCCCTAAAGTTTTGTTAAACGATCAATGGGATACATTGAAGGAACAAAATGTCGTATACAAATGGCCAGAAACGCTTTCCTCAAATACAATAAGATATATACCCTCCACCATGCAAATGCAAATTTGCCCATTAACTTGAACATTAAGGAACAGGGGCAAACTTCTCACATATCAATAAAGAGTGATGTTCGATTCAAGTTTAAGCTCAATGATAAGGGGGCCTCCTTTTTATAGTCGAATCCGAACTCCGTGCCGAAGTGAGACAGGGCATTATAACTTAGTGAATTTGTTTGTAACACCCAGAAGGAAGAGAGATAGATCCATTGATAAGAACACCGATCGACTCAGAATCACTTTCTGGTTCGATTTAGCTATGTCCGTCTGTCGGTTTAAATTTGGATATACCTTCTTTATATATGTTCGTCCAATTTGGACTAAAATTGCTATAACATCGTTATTTGTGAACCGATACTCACGAAATTCTGCACGAGGAATTCTCTTATAAGTCTTGACATTATTGGTGAATTTCATAGAAATCGGTTCGGATATAGCTCCCATATATATTTTTGTCCGATCTCGAATAATACTTTATAATTAAGTATTTTGTTAACCGATCTTCACAAAATTTGGCACGAAGGTTTCTTTAATAACTCTTCTGATGACTAATGAATTTCATAGACTTCAGTGTAATCAACATCTGCTGTGTATGTGTCCCGCACTGGCAGTCAGAAGGACTTCCATTTTAGGTTCTCATTTCCTTGAGAACTTGTCTCATTTAGCGGATGTGAACAATCATTGTTAGGCTTTTTAAAGAGATGTGGATAGTTCAACGGTAGGAACTAGAAAACATCTTCCTTCTTCTGTTCCTCTGGTATCACAATGGACGAAAAGGTCTGAGTGAGTCTGATGGCAGACTGCCACTTTAACCTAACCTATGTATTTCTGTATTTACTGAGAGGTTTCAATAAGACGGTTAAAATACGTTTGCCTAAAAATTCAACAACATTTAAAATAGCGCAAGTGCATAGTATGAATCAGCCGATTTCCTATTCAACTTTACTTACATCAGTTCGACGATTCTCCAACGGAGTTTTTTTGTTTCTTCCTCATCATTTTAATTTTAAGGCCACCGCCCATGACGCTGAACCCTGACGAGAACACCAGAATGCGTGACGCAGTAGTAGTAGGTGCTATCGCGAGTACGTCGTGTGTGAACTTCTTTATCGAAAAAATTGCCATAAGAGCAATAACCACCAAGATAGTAAGGTCACGAACAGTCTCGCAGTGTAAGAAGAAGATTAACGCTTTCTCTGAGGATGGCAAAATCCGCATCGTTTGGGTGCCGGGCTATATCGGAGGAGGGGGAAATGAAAGGGCAGATGATTTGGCAGTCTATCCAGAGGACTGCCGTCAATAAACTTGGTTAACCCGACGCATTTCGGATAAACGCAGTCCAAGTTAAGGAAGTGGGCGACAAATGCGCATGCAACATTGTGGAACAGGGAAACCGTCGGAAGGATGGCGAAAATGCTATGGAGGAATCCAGATCTTCAGAAGACAAGGCTATTACTGAAAGGAAGCAAGAAGGAGGGCAATATAGCTATTGGTATCATAACGGGACACATAGGACTACGAGCTCACTAATGCAAAATCGGTGCGGCAAGTGATAGCATGTGTAGGGCATGCGGAGAAGATGATGAGACTTTGGAGCATTTCCTTTGTTATTAACCGGCCTTCGCGTCTAACAGATACCGGCTTTTTGGCTGGGAAACTATACCAGACATGAACCAACTTAGGGTTGCGGCATGGAAAGCAATTAAAGATTTTGCGTCTGACAGATACTGGCACTTAGGCGGGGACACTATACCAGACATGAACCAACTTAGGGTCGTGGCATGGAAAACAATTAAGGATTTTGGAGCACGGTTACTTTTTTTGTGTATTTAGAGCTCACAACATGCAGATTACTGGTTTAGGTGTATGTCCATTGTGGCATGGGTGGATTAATATCTGCATCCTATTTTTATACCCTCCATCATAGGAAGGGGGTATACTAATTTCGTCATTCTGTTTGTATCAGCTCGAAACATGCGTCTAAGGCCCCTTAAGGTATATATATTCTTGATCCGTCCGTCTGTCTATCGAAAGCACGCTTACTTTCGAAGGAGTAAAGCTAGCCGCTTGAAATTTTGCACAAATACTTCTTATTAGTGTAGGTCTGTTGGGATTGTAAATGGGCCAAATCGGTCGAGGTTTTGATATAGCTGCCATATAAACCGATCTTGATTCTTGACTTCTTGGGCCTCTAGAGGGCGCAAATCTCTTCCGAGTTGATTGAAATTTTGAATGAGATGTTTTGTTATGACTTTCAACAACTGTGTTAAGTATGGTGCAAATCGGTGCATAACCTGATATAGCTGCCATATAAACGGATCTGGGATCTTGATTTCTTGAGCCTTTAGAGTGTGCAATTCTTATCCGATTTGGCTGAAATTTTGTACAACTTCAACATACGTGTCCAATATGGTCAGAATCGATCTATAGCTTGATACAACTCCCGTATAAACCGATTTCCTGATTTTGCTTCTTGAGGCCCTACAAGGCGCAATTCTTATCAAAAGGGACTGAAAAAGAACACAATGACTTCTACAATGCTCAGCATTCAATTGTTTGATTAAAGCATTGTTTACCTAAAAAGAGATACCGCGCAAAGAACTCGACAAATGCGATTTATGTTAGAGGGTATATAAGATTCGACCCGGCCGAACTTAGCACGCTCTTACTTGTTTTAGCCTAACCTACCTAACCAAATACTGTCGGCAAGCGTTGCTCGAACCAGCTTTGAAAAGGAGTTTCCTTAATTTTTTGTCTTAAATTTAAATTGGACAACATTTATTGATTTGGGAGGAGTTTCACTGTTCTTTAATGGATTTTTTTTTTGGGTAAAATGAGATGGAGAAAGCTGTTCTTTGGATCAATTTTTGCCTGAAGATAAGGGCTATATCTTCCAGCAATTGTTTGTTAAATCGAGAAATCTAATATCTTCATTTGTCTTTTTGCATTTTTTCTTGAAATTCAGTTTGATTGTTGACAATAATTGCTTTGAACAATACGAATGAACAATTTTTTCAAAGTAATACTAAGAAAATTCTTTTTATATATACTCATAGAACACAGTTCTCATCGAATTCAATGCTCAAGAATGTTCACTTAACGAACATTATGTCCTTACTATTTTTAAAGCTACGAGCAGACAATTAATTTATTGAGAATGTCCGAATACATATTTTTTGAACCCATGTTAGCAATAATCCATTATTGGCACTTACAATACCATTCGATAAAAATCCACAAAGCAACAACTTTAAAATGAACACAAGACTAAACATATGATATGGCAAAGTTAAACTTAATGTTTTCCAAAAAATATCAACAGCCATGAAGAAAGCATGTTGAGTGGTTTTTGTGTGGGTCTTCCTCTTTGTCCATCTCTAATTTAAGATGTACATATGAATGCTTCTTGAATAGAAATGACCAAAGCACACTTCACATATTAAAAAGAGAACATTGGGTTGCAAGTAGTTTCTTCAATATTGACATTGAACATAGAAAAAAGTTTTAAAAATTGCAGAAAATCTCTAGAGCTTTTAATCATATGGAAATTGAATATCGAATACTTGCTTTACTTAGGAAAATTGTGTCTAAAGGCCAGAGTATCACAAACGTGTATGTCAGGAACTGTTCACTTTTTTGCAAAATATGGAAATTTCAACCTTCATATTGTAACCAGTTTTCATTGGTTGTTGCCCACAACTAAAGTGCTAAATGTCACTGTACACACACTGTAACGTTCATAGTAAAGGGTGATTTTTTTGAGGTTAGGATTTTCATGCATTAGTATTTGACAGATCACGTGGGATTTCAGACAGGTGTCAAAGAGAAAGATGCTCAGTATGCTTTGACATTTCATCATGAATAGACTTACTAACTAGCAACGCTTGCAAATCATTGAATTTTATTACCAAAATCAGTGTTCGGTTCGAAATGTGTTCATTCACCGTAACGTTGCGTCCAACAGCATCTTTGAAAAAATACGGTCCAATGATTCCACCAGCGTACAAACCACACCAAACAGTGCATTTTTCGGGATGCATGGGCAGTTCTTGAACGGCTTCTGGTTGCTCTTCACTCCAAATGCGGCAATTTTGCTTATTTACGTAGCCATTCAACCAGAAATGAGCCTCATCGCTGAACAAAATTTGTCAAAATTTGAACACATTTCGAACCGAACACTGATTTTGGTAATAAAATTCAATGATTTGCAAGCGTTGCTCGTTAGTAAGTCTATTCATGATGAAATGTCAAAGCATACTGAGCATCTTTCTCTTTGACACCATGTCTGAAATCCCACGTGATCTGTCAAATACTAATGCATGAAAATCCTAACCTCAAAAAAATCACCCTTTACATTGACTGAAATGCAATGCATTTCTTAGACGATGAACTCTATCAACTTTTTATTGTCATTGTAAAATTTCCAAATGTTAACTCCCCAAATACAATCTGATAAAATGTATCACAATCCTGTAACGTCTACAAACTTTGACACTAATCCAAAAAATGTTCGTAACTAGTACCACTTTGGCTCTGCATTATTGATGATTATTGCTAGCAACCACAACAATTGGAGACATAGGTATCCAAGACACCACCACCACCACCATCGATTTAAGGAGAAGGAAATGCTAAATTCGGCGCAAACCACCAAAAGATGTGCGAAATAAATTAAATGGAAATCGCATTCTATTGTCTGTAAACCAACCAAATACAGGGTGAGGGAGGACGGTTGGAAGTGGATGACAATGATGATGCATCGTTTGTGGCTTACATGTTGATTTTTTTCGTTGGCAAACTTTCAAGCCTTATTGTGATGACGACAATGGCATATTGCAACATTGAGGTCTTGTTGATAAGACTGGAGCGAATCCAAGGGGTTTATAATAGAATGTTAAGGAACTTTTTATACGTGATACCTACTTAGGATGGCGTTTTTCTTCCGTTTCCTAAAATATCATAATTACAGTGTGCAATAGCAAATCTGGTAGTGGAAAAATCCGAAGGTTTCTTTCAATTCTAATTACGTTACAGCCTTTAAAAATTGAGGTATTGAGCTGAAATTTGGCACAAACGCGTATTTCTTCCATACGCCAAATACCGGTCCAAATCGAATCATATTTAGATATAAAGGGTGATTTTTTTGAGGTTAGGATTTTCATGCATTAGTATTTGACAGATCACGTGGGATTTCAGACATGGTGTCAAAGAGAAAGATGCTCAGTATGCTTTGACATTTCATCATGAATAGACTTACTAACGAGCAACGCTTGCAAATCATTGAATTTTATTACCAAAATTAGTGTTCGGTTCGAAATGTGTTCATTCACCGTAACGTTGCGTCCAACAGCATCTTTGAAAAAATACGGTCCAATGATTCCACCAGCGTACAAACCACACCAAACAGTGCATTTTTCGGGATGCATGGGCAGTTCTTGAACGGCTTCTGGTTGCTCTTCACTCCAAATGCGGCAATTTTGCTTATTTACGTAGCCATTCAACCAGAAATGAGCCTCATCGCTGAACAAAATTTGTCAAAATTTGAACACATTTCGAACCGAACACTGATTTTGGTAATAAAATTCAATGATTTGCAAGCGTTGCTCGTTAGTAAGTCTATTCATGATGAAATGTCAAAGCATACTGAGCATCTTTCTCTTTGACACCATGTCTGAAATCCCACGTGATCTGTCAAATACTAATGCATGAAAATCCTAACCTCAAAAAAATCACCCTTTACATTGACTGAAATGCAATGCATTTCTTAGACGATGAACTCTATCAACTTTTTATTGTCATTGTAAAATTTCCAAATGTTAACTCCCCAAATACAATCTGATAAAATGTATCACAATCCTGTAACGTCTACAAACTTTGACACTAATCCAAAAAATGTTCGTAACTAGTACCACTTTGGCTCTGCATTATTGATGATTATTGCTAGCAACCACAACAATTGGAGACATAGGTATCCAAGACACCACCACCACCACCATCGATTTAAGGAGAAGGAAATGCTAAATTCGGCGCAAACCACCAAAAGATGTGCGAAATAAATTAAATGGAAATCGCATTCTATTGTCTGTAAACCAACCAAATACAGGGTGAGGGAGGACGGTTGGAAGTGGATGACAATGATGATGCATCGTTTGTGGCTTACATGTTGATTTTTTTCGTTGGCAAACTTTCAAGCCTTATTGTGATGACGACAATGGCATATTGCAACATTGAGGTCTTGTTGATAAGACTGGAGCGAATCCAAGGGGTTTATAATAGAATGTTAAGGAACTTTTTATACGTGATACCTACTTAGGATGGCGTTTTTCTTCCGTTTCCTAAAATATCATAATTACAGTGTGCAATAGCAAATCTGGTAGTGGAAAAATCCGAAGGTTTCTTTCAATTCTAATTACGTTACAGCCTTTAAAAATTGAGGTATTGAGCTGAAATTTGGCACAAACGCGTATTTCTTCCATACGCCAAATACCGGTCCAAATCGAATCATATTTAGATATAAAGGGTGATTTTTTTGAGGTTAGGATTTTCATGCATTAGTATTTGACAGATCACGTGGGATTTCAGACATGGTGTCAAAGAGAAAGATGCTCAGTATGCTTTGACATTTCATCATGAATAGACTTACTAACGAGCAACGCTTGCAAATCATTGAATTTTATTACCAAAATTAGTGTTCGGTTCGAAATGTGTTCATTCACCGTAACGTTGCGTCCAACAGCATCTTTGAAAAAATACGGTCCAATGATTCCACCAGCGTACAAACCACACCAAACAGTGCATTTTTCGGGATGCATGGGCAGTTCTTGAACGGCTTCTGGTTGCTCTTCACTCCAAATGCGGCAATTTTGCTTATTTACGTAGCCATTCAACCAGAAATGAGCCTCATCGCTGAACAAAATTTGTCAAAATTTGAACACATTTCGAACCGAACACTGATTTTGGTAATAAAATTCAATGATTTGCAAGCGTTGCTCGTTAGTAAGTCTATTCATGATGAAATGTCAAAGCATACTGAGCATCTTTCTCTTTGACACCATGTCTGAAATCCCACGTGATCTGTCAAATACTAATGCATTAAAATCCTAACCTCAAAAAAATCACCCTTTAGCTGCTATATAGACCAATCTACCGAGTTTGGGTCTCCATGCCATAGGAAGGATGCTATATAAGTTTCTGGCCTTGTACTGAAAATGCAAATTTTTACCATCAAAAAAGGGTTTAATGTTTTTCAAAGTTTTTTTGTTTTTCAAGATTTATACACTTTGGATGGGAAAATGAATTAATCAGAAATATGGATGTGATCGACCCATACAATCGATATCATTGCCTAGGCGAACAGCATGTGTTGCAAATGTTCCATTTCTATTCACATCTGTGTTTTGTTGAATCTTCCCTTGGCTAAACAGAAGAAAGGCGGATTAGGATAAGTTTCGGTATACATTTTGCACGGCTATCCCTTGTACAACTTAGGTTAGGTTGAAAAGAAGGTTCAGATATTAATCCGCCCCATGCCACTATGGACATACACCAAAGCCAGTAATCGGCTTGTTTTGCGCTCTAAAAGCTATAAAGTAACCTCTAAAAAGCCCAGTTCAGTTCACTCAAATAGTTATTAGAGTTTGCAAATCCCTAAGAACCTTAATAATAAACCGAAGTGCTAATTAAAGTTAAACAAATCATACACCTCACCACATATGGATATCAGATTCGTATTCTACTCCCAATACCTTTATTTGAGTTCCATATTGTGATGGTCAGTAAATAATTGCTGTTTGTGGGGTGTTTTGGGAAGGGGTAGACCCCCAGAAAATTGGTCCCGAAAGTCCCTTTCATTGACATGGCCGGTAAAAAAGTCCAATTTAGGGGTGCTTTTTGGGAAGTGGGGTGGTCCCCCAAACACTTAGCCCTGAAAGTATAAAATATCATTTATTTGAACACCATATTGTCATTGGCCTCAAAATTGGATATTTAATTCGTTTTCTAAACTCAAATACCTTTCATTTAAACACCTTATTGCTAAAGTCAGCAAATATGCCTGGGTTTGGGTATGTGCCCTAGAAGCTGTCAATATCGAGCTCCACCCCCTTTAAGACCCAAATTGTGATGGTGAGCAAATACGTCATATTTGGGGTTGTTATGGGGGTGAGACGTCTGCCAGACAGTTGGTCCCGAAAGTTGATATCACATTCGTGGTCTATTCCCAAATAACTTTCATTTGAGCCCCATATTTCCATAGTCGGCAAACATGTCCTGTTTGGTGGGTTTTTTGGAGGATGGGGTGACCACTCAGAGACTTGGCCCTGAAAATATACATCAGATTCTTGTTTTACTTTAAAATACCTCTTATTTGAGTCCCATATTGCAATGGTCAGCAAATACGTCTTATTTGGTGCCATAGACACATATGAGACCAAATCAGATTCGTGCTTTACTCCCAAAAACCTTTCATTTGAGCACCATACTGCCACGGTGGTAAATTTGTCCTCTTTTGGCTAGTGGTGGTGGCTCCCCGAACACTTGGTCCCACATTTAGAAGTCAGATTCGTATTCTTCTCACAAACGCCTTTCATTTGAGTCCCGATATGTCCGATTTAGCGTTGTTTTGGGGGTTGGGATAGTCCCCCAAACACTTGGTCCCACAATAGGAAATCATATACGTTTTTTTTATTTTAACTTCCTTTCATTTGTGTGCCATATTGTTGTGATTGCTCTCTATATATATTTGGTAGGTTTTTAGGACAGAGGCGGCCCCCTAGGTGTCCCATCCGAAATTTGGATGGTTTTAAGGTCACTCTGAGAGAGCACACAAAATTTCGCTCTAATCGCACAACCCAACTCTCAATTACTTGGACCTCATTTTTCATACCATATTCGTATTCTACTCTCCAATTTCTTTCATTTGATACCCATATTGTCCCTATCGGTCCACTTTTGATTTTGGGTGGCGTTTTTTGGATAACGGGGGATGTTCCGCCCCCTTCCAATATCAGCAAATTATATAACCTATACCTCATCCTTGACCATATTCGGTATCTACTCCCATATACCTTTCATTCGAGTCCCATAATGCCATTACCGTCCAATAAACCTATTTTAGGGAGGAGGGTGGCCCCCCAGTTACTTGGACACAATTTTTATACCTACCACCGAAGGATGAGGGTATATTCATTTTGTCATACCATTTGCAACACATCGAAATATCCATTTCCGACCCTATAAAGTATATATATTCTTGATCAACGTAAAAATCTAAGACGATCTAGATATGTCCGTCCGTCTGTCTGTTGAAATCACGCTACAGTCTTTAAAAATAGAGGTATTGAGCTGAAACTTTGCACAGATTCTTTTTTTGTTCTTAAGAAGGTTAAGTTCGAAGATATAGCTATATCGGACTATATCTTGACATAGCCCCCATATAGACCGATCGGCCGATTTAGGGTCTTAGGCCCATAAAAGGCACATTTATTACAAGATTTTGCTGAAATTTGGGACAGTGAGTTATGTTAGGCCATTCGATATCCTTCGTCAATTTGGCCCAGATCGGTCGAGATTTTGATATAGCTGCCATATAGACCGATCCTCTGATTTAGGGTCTTAGGCCCATAGAAGCCACATTTATTATCCAATTTTGCTGAAATTCGGGACACTGAGTAGTGTTGGGCTTTTCAATATCCTCCTTTAATTTGGCCTTGATAGGTTCAGATTTGAATATAGCTGCCATATAGACCGATCTCTCGATTTATGGTTTTGGGCCCATAAAAGACGCATTTATTGTCCGATGTCGCCGAAATTTGGGACAGTGAGTTAAGTTAAGCCCCTTGACATACTTCTGCGATATCGCACATATCGGTCCAGATTTGGATATAGCTGCCATATAGACCGATCTCTCGGTTTTGGGGCCATAAAAGGCGCATTTATTGTCCGATGTCGCTGAAATTTGAGACAGTGAGTTGTGTTAGGCTCTTCGATGTCCTTCTTGCATTGATCGGTCCAGATTTAAATATAGCTGCCATATAGACCGATCTCTCGATTTAAGGTTATGAGTCCTTAAAAGGCGCATTTATTATCCGTTTTCGCCGAAATTTGGGACAGTGCTTTGTCTTGGGCTCTTCGACATTTTTCTGCAATTTGGCCCAAATCGGTCCAGATTTGGATATAGGTGCCATGTAGACCGATATCTCGATTTAAAGTCTTGGCTCCTTTCACTGAAATTTGACACAGTGACTTACATTAGGCTGTGTCGTATATGGTTCAGATCGGTTTATTTTTATATATAGCTACTAAAAAGACCAATATTTTGTTATACACAATTAAGCAATGACTTGTACTTATTAGTATTTGGTCCAAACCGGAACATATTTCGGATATAACTGCTATGGGACGTAAGGTATGCAATTTTCACTGGATTTTGTTGAAAGGTGATTTACATATATACCCGAGGTGGTGGGTATCTAAAGTTCGGCCCAGCCTTATCGCCTTTTTACTTGTTAATAAGAAATTTGTACTCTATTCCCGAATACCTTTCGTTTTAGTCTCATATTGTCGATATCGACCAACTTTTATTTTTGGGTAGTACTTTTGGTGCCCGTCTCCTTGCGATATCAAAAAATTATAAAGCCTTTGCTTCTTCCGGACCACTCCCCACAATTCGTGGAAATTTGAAAGAAATCGGTTTAGCCGTTTTTGAGTCTATACGAAGTAAACAAATTTACAAACCCACAAATAAACAAACACAAATTAATTTTTAAATATAGAGATTAATGCCTACTATATATATACTTTGCAGGGTATCAGCTACATCCATTTAGCCTTTTCCCAATTTTTCTTCTTGAGCTAAAAGGCCAATAGTATTATTGAAGCTTTTAAAAATTCATGCGGCATATGGTTCGCAAAGATGTACCTTTTGTGTTTACTCGCTTGAGTTAACCAACTTTCGGATTTAGCTTCGACCAGTCAAAGTTAAGCTCGTTTTTATTCTTACCGTTCCGGTCTTATGTATAGACATTATTTCTTTTTATTTTTTTTTTTTTTTTCTCTCCCCTGGATAAATATTTTAGTTTTGTTTGCCAAATAATCCCCACAAAAGTAAAAACACCATGTGGGATTCAATAGCACTCGTGGTACATGCAATCCTATGGAATTGGAATACATCAACTTTGTTGTTTGGTGTTGTCTCTGACGCCTGGTAAAGTTTTCAAAACAATCCAAATCCAATAGCATTTGTTTTAGCCATACAACAAACAACAGATGCAGCAAAATCTCTAACCGAAAAAAAATGAAAACCCCAAAAACAAAGAAGCCCCTAGAAAAGACGAAACAACAGCAACGAACGTACAAACGATTTCAACGACATGCTTCACTTTGAGATGAAAGGTCGTCCACTATGAAAAGACAGCAGAGGTACAAAAAAAAAAATGCATTATTGCCGGGTGTTGTTGGTCTGTGTTTTGACAAAACGATAAATCTTTCAATTGTGGTACCCCACAACACAGGCACATTAGCCTTCTTCCATGCAAGTAGGTTGTGGTCAACTTGCCCCGCCAGCCATTTGCCGTTGTGGAGCAGAGGGGATGACACCCACTTATAAATCGCATTACGGAATTCTAACAATGACAAATGATCAACTTGGTTCACAAGAAAATATACACCAAATAATTGCGCTAGAAAGCAGTGATTATTTATGCCATATTAATTTTAACTGAACAGGGTCATATCCTAATAAAATTATGCATTTTACCTTGAATAGTAATTTTTCCCATTGTGGGTGGTTATTGGATTTGCGGTATCATACATTTGTTTTGTATAAGACCAATGTTTTGTATTGCTCTTTTTAAAGTCGCAATGAATTCGCTAATTTATATGATCTACTCTTTGTGGCATCATATCAATTGGAAATTTGATTCCCAACTGGGTCGAGGGTCTATATTAACAAAATTATTGCTGTGGTGTCGCAATATGCATTATATGTCTAAGGAAATCTGATAACAGGGAAGTGATCCAAACCTTATCTGTAGAGAAGCCGAAAAAGTCTAGGACATGTCACGTTTATGGACCGGTCCTATCGCTTTTGCCCTGAGGAGGCGAACATCTGCGTGTTCATTAGGCACACGAAGATAGGTCAATATAAAGACCGCACAATATCGGGAAGAGTTATTCGGGGGTTGTCTTAAAACTTAATCTGAGCTAAAACAACTACATTCAGGAGCATAAGGAGAAAACAGCGTAAAAAAAACAGACTCGAAACCGGGACTGTATCGAATGATGGGTTAAGGCCGATACTGTAAGATAGATTACAAAGCGGTTGAGAAGAAAGGCTACAGTAGAACAATGCAACAATTCTAACAGATATATTGTCTTGGCATAATCACGTCTACTACGAGAACTACGCTGAGTAGTTGTCTGGAGATAATTTTGGATATAACACCCATATGAGACAGCATTCATGGCTAGGAGGCATTAAACGAAGGCTGAATGTATTAAAGAGGGCGGACAATTGGCATATATCCGACCTCACGCTAAAGCTGGCGAACTATCGAAATTCGCAACTTTCGATATATCTAAAAATTTCATTTAATTTCACATCACCTAGACTTAAAACGAAAATGAGAAAAAAAAAATCGGGACATCGGTGAACATATATTGTAGAAGCAATATCAATGCACATAGATCGATTAAAATTAAACTACAATAAATAAAGTCAGTTAAAAATGATGAGAGAAATCATCCTACAAAATTATAGCCTAATCGGATAAAAATTGCGTCCTATATAGGCTCAAAAAATTAAATCGGGATATTTTATAATGGATCTATATCAGGTTATGGACCGATTCGAAGGATACTTGAAATACTCAACAAATGGTACGATTGACAACTATTGTATATGATTGGGATGCATTCACAATTGGATCACTAATTTTTTGTTAAATTTTTGCAATAGTGGAACTTTGTCGATAGGAAAAATATCAATCGATATTTTTATACCCACCACCATAGGATGGAGGTATACTAATCCAGTGGTTCCGTTTGTAATAGCTCGAAATATTGATCTAGGACCCCATAAAGTATAAATATTCTTAATCGTCTCGACTCCTGAGTCGATCTAGCCAAGTCCGTCCGTCTGTCGAAATCACGATAGCGGTCGAACGCGTAAAGCTAACCGCTTGAAATTTTACTCAGACACTTAATAATGATGTAGGTCGTTGCGGATCGCAATTAGGCCATATCGGTTCAGATTTAGATATAGCTCCCATATAAACTGATCTCCGGATTTGAGTTCTTGAGCCCCTGGAAGACGCAATTTTCGCCAATTTCCGATTTGGCTGCAATTTTGAACGTATCCTTATGTTGAGACTTCCAATAACTATGTTCCAATAACTATGATATAGCCCCCATATAAAAATCGATTTCCCGATTTGACTTCTTGAGCCCCTGGAAGCCGCAATTTGTGTCCGAAATGGCTGAAATTTTGTATGCGGTGTTTTGTTATGACTCCGAATAACTGTGCCAAGAGCGGTCCAAATTTGTCTATAACCTGATATAACTCCCATATAGGCCGAACTCCGGATTTGATTTATTGAGCCTCTACAGGCCTCAATTTTGTCCGATTTGGCTGAAATTTTGCATGGGATGTTCTGTTATGATTTTCAGTAACTGCGCCAAGTACGGTCCAAACCGGCCAATAACCTTATTTAGCCCCCATATAAACCGATCTCCCGATTTGACTTCTTGAGCCCTTACAGGCCGAAATTATTGTCCGGTTTGGCTGAATCGGTCTATAACCTGATATAGCTCCCATATAAACCCTTCTCCGATTCGACTACTTGAGCCCTTACAAGTCGCAGTTTTTGTCCGATTTGGCTGAAATTGAGCATGTAGTGTTATGTTACGACTTCCAACAACTGTGCCAAAGCGGTTCAAATCAGTCTATAACCTATTGTAATATAGCACCCATGTAAGCAATCTCTCGACCATCCTTGTTCGGTTCCTAGAAGCTTTAATTTTTGCTGGTTTGACAGAAGTTTGGTAAGAAGAATAAAATTAGGCCCTTCAACTAAATTTATTTTGTATAAATTTTTAGCAGAATCCATGATGGTGGATTCACAAGATTCGGCCCGGCCAAACTTAGCACGCTTTTACTTGTTTTATATTCAACCAAAAACTTCATGCTAGGAAAATCAGGCTGTTTCTTACCTGAGGCGACGATTGAGGTGAAGCATGAAACACGAAAGAGTTATAAATCCTAACATTAGACCTCGAATTATGATGTGCTTCCGGATAGTCAATTGGCTACCAAGGCGATAAAATCAAAACCCGTGGTGGATTGCAAGGGAGTTATTAACGTGTACGCTATATGCAGTGGGATCCCCATTTATTTTAATAAACAATGACAGGTTGAACAACATAGCATTAAGGATTGAGATTTTGGTGACTATAAATTTAGAGAACGTAAATACCTTCGTGGATATAGATCCGAATAAGGAATTTGGTTAATTAACATGCAACATAGGTTTGGAATAACTCAGCCAACGTCGAAACTGTTAAGCTTCCATAATAAGTTGAAAACCAACTGGACAAAATTCGGAAGACTACTGAGTTGAAGACTTGGGCAAGATGATTTAGATAGAATACATTTGGGTTTTCCGAAGAAAGTTTTCCTCATCCAGAAAGGAAATCAGCTCAAGAAAAACCATGGATAATCTGGGAGATTTTATAACAAAGAACGTCGTGAAAAAGCGGAAGTTTATTGGGATGTGTATCACATGGCTCAAAATCAGAGTCAATATCAGAGTGGAAAAACGTGCCTCCTTAAAACTTCCTGCGAACAGCTCGATAGCGTTAAAGATGCCATTAACATGCAAAAGTTTCTCTCAAAAACGAAACAGAAACTTTAGTAGACGTCATGGGATTCAGAGCAGAGGGAACGGAGGCTTTTGACGCAAACACATTGTAGGAAATGTGACACGACGAGACTCCGGAGATAGCGGAATCTTGGAATAATGAGGTTGATCGAAGGTTTAAAATTACGGAATTTATGGTAAAGGAAGCTTTGTGGAGCTTTCAACTATTTCCGGTGTCATTACAGAAGGAGGTCGACTATCTGGCCACTATTTTCAAAGCGTACGCAGAAAAAAATATTAAGAAAATATTTTCAATTAAAAATTTAAGTAAAAATGTTTTAATTAAAAAAATTAATTGAATCAATCATTTTATAATTGAATCTGGCTTTTTTTTCATTTACCATCGCATTGAAGTTTTGACAATTTTCATTGATACTGAACTTTTTCCAATTACGATCGTGATTGAAGTTTGAAGTGAAAATTTAATCTCTTTCAATTATAAAATAACGGACTAGACAACAAACTTTTTCTTTTTGTCATTCAATTCGTTCGCGAATTCATTCTAAAACAGCTGATTTTATTGAGGGAAAACAGCTGTTTTCATAGAATTGGCGAACGAATCGAGTGACAAAAAAAATGTTAGTGTTCTAGGCAGTAAGTTCTTTCAATAATTTTTCAAAGAAATTTTATGTTATGACTGTTTCTTTCCGAATGCATGTATCATAAGGTTACTGGCTCGCTACTCTTTCTTTCAAAATTCGGAAAACAATATTTTCAGTATAGTTTTTGGAAAAACTCTCGGCGGTGTTTTGTTTCTTGGGAGCGGCCATGGTCCAAAACATAATTCTCAAGTTCGTGTTCCAGGAGTTTTAAATATGTGAATCATGTGCCATCGAAATCGGCTTCAACTGGTAGTAGGTTCGGTTACGAGGTCTGTCCGGTACCATGGGAGCCGAATAATGGTGAGCCCGACTATGGTGAGGCCCCAGTGGGGAGTAACGTGGTGGGTGTGGTTTGGACCCAAATCGCGGGTAGAGCGCAAGCTCGATGTGAAGTTGCATCATAACTGGGCGCCGTGACCCATAGTGTGATAGTGAGAGATAGTGCTCCACCCCTAACCAAGGGGGAGAACACGTCCAAACAACGTGAACTCGAATTGGTACCTATGCATATCCTAGGCTATGTGTGGGGACGTTAGTGGACGCGTTATATTCACCCGGGGTTAAGAGCCCTGCAGGGTTAAGCGAACATGCATTAAACACCATTATGACTTGTCTTCGAAATCGAGACTGCGCCCTATACAGCGCTTTTTGGCAAAAATTGTAATATAACATTTGAGTATTTTCAATATTTAATTAAATGTTTTAATGGAACCAATTAAAGAATTAATTGGATATTTCGAAAATTTCAAAAATGGTTTTAATTGGATCAATCATGAAATGAATTGTAAATTTTAAAAAATTCAATAATTTTTTTATTGTAAAATAAAAAATAATTGGATAGTTCAAAAATTTTCAATCATTTTTTTAACTGAATATGCAATATTTTTTATTGACATTTTTTCAGTTACCTTTTCTAAAAACTAATTGATATTATCATTTTCGTGATTGAAGCAGTTTCAATTACGAAATTAATTGGATCCATTTATTTCGGGATTGAAACCGATTTTGATATTTTTCTGTGTACATAGGACTTGCATATACTCCGAAAGCCTGACAAGAAGTCAAGGGCGGTATTTATATCCAAGCCCAACAAAGCAAGTTATGCGTCACCAAGGGCCAACAGACGTATAAGCCTTATGTTTTTTTTTACTCAAAACCATGGAACGTACTGTGGATAACATGATAGATAATAGAATAGAATCAAATACAAACAGCATGACTATGAACTAGTTTGTGCATTGGTGTTATGCATTGACATCGAGAGGGCGTTTTACAATTGGAATGTTCATGTGAAAATTACCAATTTGCATTATCTAAGTCTAAACCGTTTTCATTCCCTTTGTAGCAACTGCAAATATTGATCTCCAGAAGTCCTATAAAAAATATACGTTCTTGATCATCTTGGCGTTCAGAGTCGATCTTGCAAAGTCTGCTGCTCCATCTGTTGACGTCACGATAGCGTTCAAACAATTGAAGATATCTGCTAGAAATTTTGCCCAAGTACTTCTTGTTGATATAGTTAGTTAGTTCACAGTTTGATATATTACAGACTCCAATTATCATCCAACTTGGCTGAAATTTGGTATATAAAGCACACTTGTGCTCACTCTGATAGATCCATGAATAGATATAGTACCAATTTACCGATCCCGTACTTGACTTCATCTTTTACTCTTCGAAGTTAAGAATCTGTGCTATATGGTGCTTGTATATGTAAGCTCTAAGAGATATTAGCGATTCGCTTCAACATCGTTGAATCTTTCTTTATTAATTGAATTGAATGTGCATTTTCTATCCTAACCTTTATCAAGGATTTATTATCTTGTTTCAAAATAAAAGTTATTTAGAAGGATTACAAACGCTACCGTACAATCACACAATTCCTGTTAATAGTTTTATTGACCTTTGAAATGGGATTAAAATAAGTAATTCTTTATTGAAACACTCAACCACACTCTTTACCAAACATTTGCGTCTGCAATTATCCCCAATCTCCGTTCATAGCCTTGACCTGGGTTAATTCATTCAATTGAGACAATAATCTTCTGAATGAAACAAATAAATAATGTGAATCGTTCAACAATGTGCACTAAGCACATTATCTCACACCATTCTTTTCAATTCGTTTAACTTGCCACTTTCGGTTAGTGAAAAGAATGGTTTTGGCATATTTGGTTTATCAGATGATGCTATAGCGGAATTTGAGACTTAATAAAATGTGGTTTGGTGCATGCAATTGATTTGGCTTTGTTCGTTGCGTACAACTTGAACTTCCACCACAGATTTTGGCAGAGGCTCATTTTGCCAAATTTGCTTTATTGTTTCCAGTTTCATAAGCATAGGCGTAGCAAGTCATCGTTGGTCTTTATCCTCCTCTTCCATTAAAAAGAAGCCGAAACGAGTTTTTCTGGCTTGTTGACATGACAAAATAGTTATTTTATGTTGCGGATGGCATTTGTCATCTCTGGGTAAAACAATGATCGATGTTAAACATCAAATGGCAAAGTTGTATACAAAAATATTTGAGTAGGCCATAAATAGTGGCAAAGTTAATAGGTGTAGACAATTCATTGATGCATTTGCTGTTTCTTAGCATTTTTTGTAAAACACGGAAACACATATACTCAATGTCTTTTAATGTCTCAATGAAAGATCTCCAAAACAAATGTTTGAAGATTAGGTTAATAAAAAAAACGACAATGTCTATATTTGAACTTTCACTGGGAAATAAAATTCAAAATTTGTTTAAAACTATGACAAATTAATGAGAATACAAATTCTTTATATTAAATTAGCCGTACCGGGCCCGCTCCGCTGCGCCTTCTTTAACTATTTAGTGTCTTTTTAGGGTGGGGACACCTCGTATTGAATATGGAAATCGAATTCGTGTCACTGTAGCCCATATCCGCCTATGACGCTGAAAAAAGTTCCGTTTGAGGGCGGAGTCGATATCAATTTCATACTCTACTCCCAAGTAGCTTTTATAGAATGCACATATTGCAATGGCCTGTAAATAGGTATTTAACGGGGGCTCTTCAATCGGATATCAAATTTGTTTTTTCTCTCAAGCACCTTTCGTTTGAGCGGTATATTGTCGTGATTGGTCTATATATAAATATACCGTGTGTTGGATGGCCCCCGACCCCAACAATAGAAACAATATTTTGTTTTAGGTCACTGTTAAAGGGCAAAAAAATTTCGAACGCTTACAAATCTCCGATATCTTGTTTTTGAAAACTAGGGTAATGCGAAATGCTTTATCACACCTTTCATTTGATACCCATATTGTCATATCGGTCCACTTTTGATTTTGGGTGGTGTTTTTGGAATAACGGGGGATGGTCCGCCACTCCGATATCAACAAATTATTAAGCCGGATTCTCCCTCCTGCCATTATCCGTAATCTAATCCCGAATACCTTTAATTTGAGTCCCATATTCTCATTATCGTCCAAAAAACCTATTTTAGGGGGTTTTGGGGTTGGGGCGGCCCCCCAGTTACTTGTACCCAATTCGTACTCTACTCCTGAATACCTTTCATTTGAGTCCCGTATTGTCCCAATCGGTTCACATTTATTTTTGGGTAGTACTTTTGGGGTAAGGTGGAGGGTCCGCCAACCTTTCGAGGGTCCGCCAACCTTTCGAGGGTCCGCCACCCTTTCAAAAAATTTTCTAGCCTATTTTTCCTTCCAGACCAACCTACACAATCTGTGAAAATTTCAAGGTAATAGGTTCAGCCGTTTTTGAGTCAATACGGAACAAACAAGCAAACCGACAAACAAACACGAATTGATTTTTATACCCTCCACCATTAGATGGGGGTATACTAATTTCGTCATTCTGTTTGTAACTACTAGAAATATACGTCTGAGACACCACAAAGTAAATATATTCTTGATCGTCGTGACATTTTATGTCGTTGTAGCCATGTCCGTCCGTCTGTCCGTCCGTCTGGTCATCCGTCTGTCTGTCGAAAGCACGCCAACTTTCGAAGGAGTAAAGCTAGCCACTTGAAATTTTGCTCAAATACTTTTTATTAGTGTAGGTCGGTTGGGATTGTAAATGGGCCATATCGGTCCATGTTTTGATATAGCTGCCATATAAACCGATCTTGGGTCTTGAGCCTCCAGAGGGCGCAATTATTATCGGATTAGCCTGAAATTTTGTACGACAGATCCTCTCATGACCATCAACATACATGTTTACTATGGTCTGAATCGGTCCATAGCCTGATTCAGCTCCTATATAAATCAATCTCTCTATTTTACTGCCCACAAAGTGCGCAATTCTTATTCGAATTGGCTGACATTTTGCATGACATATTTTAATCTTACTTTCAACAACTGTGTCAAATAAGGTTCAAATCGGTTCATAACCTGATATAGCTGAAATATAAACCGATCTGGGATCTTGACTTCTTGAGCTTCTAGAGGACGCAATTCCTATCAGATTTGGCTGAAATTTTGGATGACGTATTTTATTATGACTTTCAACAAATATACCAAATAAGGTTCAAATCGGTTCATGACCTGATAAAGCTGCCACATAAAACCGATCTGAGATCTTGACTTCTTGAGCCTCTAGAGGAAGCAATTCCCATCCGATTTGCCTGAAATTTTGTACAACAGATCCTCTCAAGACCATCAACATACGTGTTTATTATGGTCTGAATCGGTCTATAGCCTGATACAGAGTCCATATAAATCGAACTCTCTATTTTACTTCTTGAGCCCCCAAAGGGCGCAATTCTTATTCGAATTGGCTGACATTTTACACAGGTCTCCAACATATAATTTAATTGTGGTCCGAACCGGACCATATCTTGTTATCGCTCTAATAGCAGAGCAAATCTTTTCTTATATCCTTTTTTGCCTAAGAAGAGATGCCGAAAAAGAACTCGACAAATGCGATCCATGGTGGAGGGTATATAAGATTCGGCCCTGCCGAACTTAGCACGCTTTTACTTGTTTTATATAAGATATGTATTTTTCGTTGGTAAACCAACGTCTTTTCGAGGAGACCACCGTAGCAGAGTTTACCATTTCCGCCTATGACGCTGTACGCCTGGGTTCGAATCCTGGCGTGAACATCAGAAACAAAATTTCAGTGCTGGTTATCCCCTCCTAATGCTGGCGACATTTGTGAGGAAATATACCATTTGAAAAATGGTATGGCAACCAACTTTTCCCCAAATGGGGTCGTATTGCGGCACGCCCTTAGCACTAGGCTGTAAAAAGCAGGCCCCTTATCATTAAGCTTAAACTTGCACAGCACTCATTGATATGTGAGAAGTTTGCCCCTGTTCCTTATTGGAATTTTCATGGAAAAATTTGAATTTACTTTGTATTTACGTTGGTATCAACATTATTGATTGATTGAATTGCAGTAAAAAAAAAAATTAATTTCTCTAAAACAAAGTATTTTTGAACAGCTTAAATGGCTAAGTATACTTACTTTACTTTAATTGGCTATGACAGAACATTTGTTCCACTAGCCGAAGGTAGAGTAGCGTTTCAAGCGCCTCGACCTTCTGCGCTCATTTCATACTTCATACGACGCCTATATTTTGCATTTACGCAATTTGGTCCTTATATTTTACGAAGAATGTTTCTCTCAAACACTCCAAACACTGCCTCGTCTCCTTTCACAAGTACCCATGCCTCTGAATCATATAACAACACGGCTTGTATCAGTGTCTTGTGTAGTGTAATCTTCGTCTGTGGAGAGGTGGTCTTGTTTCTAAACTGTTTACTTAAACCAAAGTAGCATCTGTTTGCCGGTATTATTCTTCGCTTTATTTCAAAACTGGTGAATTTCTCTGTTGCTGATTCTCTCAACGTTGTGGTTCCCAACTTTCTCCATTTTCTTTATTTGATCGGTTGTACAGGTCGTTTTGGGAGTTGATATCATCCATTTCGTTTTATCTCCATTTACCCCCAGATCATTTCCACTGATTCTCTTTCAATTCTTTCAAAGGTTGCAGTTACTACTTCCGGTTACTGACCTATAATATTGATGTCGTCGGCATAGGCGAGTAGCATGTGTTCTCTTGTGATTAGTGTGCCATATACACAACTGCGTCTCGTCTAATCTCCTGCAGCAGGATATTAAAGAATACACACGTTAAGCTGTCTCTTTGTCTGATACCTCGTTTTGTATTGAATGGTTCGGAGAGATTCTATCCTATTCTTACTGAGGAACGCGTATCAGGAAGTGTCATACTGCTAAGTCTTATTAATGTTGTAGGGGATACCAATTTCAGATATGGCTTGAAATGCCTTTAAAAGTAAAGAGAGAGTCAACAAAGAGATAGCGGTTTTTGATTTCCCTTTTCGGGTTTTTCCAGGATTTGGCGCAGTGTGAATATCTGGTCCAGAGTGGATTTACCAGGTCTAAAGCCGCATTGATGGAGCCCAATTATCTCATTGACTTTAGGTTTTAATCTTTCACACAGTACGCTCGAGAGTATTTTGTATGCGATGAAGAGGAGACTTATTCCTCTGTATTTGACATATTAGTCTTGTCTCCTTTCTGATGCTGGAGTTCCAGTCATCAGGCATGCGTTCTTCTAGATCGCGCAGATAAGCTGACGCATGCGCCTTATCATCGTGTCGCCTCCGGTCTTAAATAGTTCAGCCGGCAACCCGTCGGTTCCTGTTAGCTTGATGTTCTTTAGTCAGGTCACAGCTACTTGGTCCTCATTCTAACTAAACAGAGGTAAACATTCTATACCATCATCAGTGATTGGTTCTGCGGTATCCTCTTCGCCGCCATCGTTGGACACTAGCAGTTGGGTAAAATGTTCTTTACGTATCCTCAGCATACTATCTGCATCAGTTACCAGATTTCCTTATTTGTCTCTGTAGGAGGATGTGCCTGTACCAAAGCCATCGGTGTGATGTTTGATTCCTTGTTCGAATTTCCGGACTTCATTCGGACTTCTGTACATCTCAATTCGCTCACACTCACCTCTTTCCATATCCTTCTGCGGAATAGGCATTTCTCCTCCTTCCTTTTCTCCCGATACCTCTCCTTCATCTGGCGCGTTGCTACTGATTGCAGGGTTGCTTTGTATGCCACATTTTTGGCTTCAGTAGCATTTTGACACTCTCGTCGTACCGTGGGTTTCTTGGGGGAGGATTCCGGTACCTAAGTATGAATTCCGCGGCATTTTTCATCGGGACAAGGAGTGCTTTCATTAAGCACTTGGGTCATTCGAGTGAAGTATGCCGATGCTGAAATCTGGTGCTTCAAACTACCTTGTTCTTTGCCGCAGCGAAATCTATTAGCCTCAATCCATTATGGGAAATTTAATCGTGTTGGCTAAATTTTCCTACAGTTGGACCCTATCTTTACATTCAAATCTCCCAGAACGATTTTAATATCATGGGCGGGGCAGCGCTCGTATTCTCTCTCTCTAGACGTTCAAAAAAATGTCTTTGGTCTGCTCGTCCTTATTTTCCGGCGGGGCATGGGCACAAATAAGGCTGATGTTGAAGAGTTCGGCCTTTATGCGGATTGTGTCTAGCTTCTCACCCACCAGAGTACCACAAATCCACAGTCAATTTCATGCCTCGTGTTATGGCACCTATAGTAAAGTTCGCCACCATTTGGTGTTGTTGTGACGCCATTCCCGGTCCATCGCACTTCTTGTAAGGTGGTAACATCTGTTTTGTACTTCTCCAGCACTTCCACGGGAAGCTTAACTGTCCACAAGTTGCGGATAGTGAAAAGCTTCGTATTTATGCGGAGTAGCTACAAATGCAGCCGCGGGCAGTCAGCGATTTAGATATTGGAGTATAAGAGTGGGCTCAGGTGGCACTAACTCTTACTTTAATACTCAGTGCCATTGATACTCGAAATGCGACATTACCATATTTAAAAGTATGAAAATACAACGGTTGCTTTGGCTAGATCATATTGTCAGAATGAATGAAGGAGATCGAGCAAAGAAGTCTTTTTAGACGACCAAAAACTAGATAGAAAGATCAAGTGGTAAATAACATCTCGAAACTTGGTATCGGAGATTGGAGAAGGAGCGCAGAAAATGCTTGGAAGCTATTCTTAGTTCGGCTAAAGAGACATATGTTCTGTCGTAGCCAATTAAAGTTAAATGCAAAGTAGAAGTCTTCCAAGTATTTTTAATCTGAATGATTGCTTGGTATCAATACGTACGCCATTGGTTGATAACGAATATCTCCCTTTTTGGCTAAATCCAGTGTTGGCCCTGACTAAATATCACCAATATTTGTCGGGGCGCAACGCTATTAGTCTGGTTTGGCCCCTATACCGACATGCATTGTCACAATTTGCTGGAGGTCTTGGGAATTCCGATGCCAGGGTATGCTGATGGCAAGTGTTTTATCTTCGACTTCAAATCATCTTGAAGCCTTATTATTATAATAACTGCCAGCACCAAGCTCTCTTTAGTAACATGGCTGCTGTTGTATTTCCGAATTTGGACATGGGATGGGATCAGCGGTGGCCTGCCCAGCAACAATTTGCCGAGTCGCTATCCTTATTGAAGGATAGCAAGGCGCCTTCTTTCATTCCATTCCTTCGTGGGGGCTTTTGAGTTTGACTGAGAAGGCCTCGACTTGGGAAATTTTTCCGCCAGGGACCAATAGGTAAGAGCTGCAAAAACTAATGACGAATACTTTACTTTCGCTAGGAGTTTTTACTTTTTTATTTGAATTTCTTATTTCATAAATTAAAATGATGTATGGCAACCCATTAGGTCGTTTAATGTCTACCGTTTGTTTTGTCCATATATTGTTTTTTTTTTTTTTGACGGGCACCCTTGTTGGTAAATGAAAATCATGAATATTGTATTGGATATTTATTTCTTTCCACATATGCAAAACAAAAAACAAAAAAAAAAAATGAATCCTCATCGCATGGAAATTGCAAAATAATTTTTTTTTATACATCAAAATCAATTTGTTTATTTGTGTGTTCCCTATAGACTCAAAAACGATTGAACAGGTTTGATTGAATTTTTTACTGATTGTGCATAATGATCCCGTGGTGAAAATAGGGTACTACATTTTTTGATATCTGAAGGGGAGACGGACCCTCCCCTTACCCTAATTTTCAGAAACGTCAGATCTCGGTGATGGTTGGTGCTATTTAAGCAAGATTTTGTGTGCTCTCTTATAGTAACCTAAAAATCAAAAGTTGGTACCCAAATTCCAGATGGGGTTCCTAGGGGGCCGCCCCACCCCAAAACCTACAAATTATATATTTACACCAATTACCACAATATGGGACTCAAATAAAAGGTATTTAGGAAAAAAAACTTATCTGATATCCAATTGTCGAATCAAGTGTTAGGGGGAACAACCCAACCCCCAAAACACCCCTAAAAGCGACATATTTACTGACCATGGCAATATGGAACTCAAATGAAAGGTATTTGCGAGTAGAATACGAATCTGATATCCAAATGTGAGACCAAGTTTCTGGGGGTCCACCTCTTTCCCAAAACACCCCCAAAGAGGGGGGCGGGGGAGGGCATGACAATATGGGGCTTAAATAGAAGGTATTTGAGTGTAGAATTCGAATCTGATATCCAAATGTGAGACCAAGTTTGTCCACCTCTTCCCCAAAACACCGCCCAAAGAGGACTTATTTAATGGCCATGACAATATGGGGCTTATATAGAAGGTATTTGAGTGTAGAATACGAATCTGATATCCAAATGTGAGACGAAGTTTCTGGGTGTCCACCTCTTCCCCAAAACATACCCCAAAGAGGACTTATTTACTGATCATGGCAATATGGGGCTTAAATAGAAGGTATTTGAGTGTAGAATACGAATATATATCCAAATGTGGGGCTAAGTGTTTGAAGAGCCGCCTCTCATAAAACCACCCCCCAAAGAGGATAATTTTACGACCATAGCAATATGGGGCTCAAATGAAAGGTCTTTGGGAGTAAAACACGAATTTGATATCAATATTCGAGAAAAAGTGTCTATTGGGCCACCCCACCCCCATAACACCATTCCAATATGGGGCTAAAATAAGACGTATTTTATTGTAGAACACGAATCTGATATATATTTTCTGGGCCTAGTCACTGAGTGGCCACCCCATCCCCCTAAACAGCCCCCAAACCGGTCGTTTTTGCCGACTATGGAAGCATGGAGCTCAAATGAAAGGTATTTGGGAGTAGACCACGAATCTGATATCAACATTCGAGACCAACTGTCTGGGAGACGTGCCACCCCAATAATAACCCCCAAATTGGACGTATTTGCTTACCAAGACAATTCGGATCTACAAGACAGTGAAGCTCTATATTGATAGTTGTTAAGGCCCATACCCCAAACCGGACATATTTGCTGACTTTGGCAATAAGGGGTTTAAATGAAAGGTATTTGAGTTTGGAAAACGAATTTAATATCCAATTTCGAGGCCAATGGCAATATGGGGTTCATATGAAAAATATGAGAATGGATCAGGATTCTAAAATATTTTCAGGACTAAGTGTGTGTGGGACCACCCCACTCCCTAAAACACCCCTAAATCGGTCATATTTACCGACCATATCAATGTGGGTCTCGAATGATAGGTATTGGAGAATAGAGCATTGATACCCACTTTTGGAACCAATTTTCTGTGGGGGTAGCCCTTGCCCAAAATACCCAATAATCAGCAATTGTACTGACCATGGCAATATGGGGCTTAACTAAAGGTATTTGGGAGTAGAATACGAATCTGATATTCAAATGTGGGACCATGTATTTGGCGCACTGCCCTTTCCCCAAAACACCCCCCAAAGGGTAAAAATTTACCCACCATGCCAATATTGTGGCTCAAATGAAAGGTATTTGAGATTAGAAAACGAATTTGATAACCATTTTTGAGCCAAGTGTTTGGGGGACGCCTATAAACTCTCCTTAAAGCAATGGTAATATAGGGTTTAAATAAATGTTATTTGAGAGAAGAGCACTGGGGGACCATCTCATCCCCGGAAACACCCCTAAATTGGATATCAGGGGAATATGGGGCTGAAATAAAGAATTTTAAGAATGGAGTACATCTAACATCCAAACTTAAATGACATCAAAACCTCCGAGTGAATTCGTAGTACAATAAAGATCATATGGGATACAGATAAAGGCACTTACATTGTTATACAGTTAGTCAAGCGATATGCATATACTATTTCACTAAAAGCTCTTTAATTGTCGAAAATAAATATTCAAAGAATAACTTTGTTCCATATAAAGTAAAATAAGGCGCAGCGAAGCGGGCCCGGTTTAGCTAGTACAATCTAAAAGAAAAATCTGCATTTATCAATAAAATTTTTCAAAATTATTTATGAATGTTATGAATTTTTTTTCAAATGGTGTGAAATCTCGAAATGTCTTGTCTAAATGTTTTAGAATGAATGGATATCTGAAAAGTTCAATTGATATGTAAATAAAAAAATTAAACTGAGATACAATGAAGCATCTTTAAAAATTAGTGCTTTTTTATGGCTTTAAATAAACAAGTCAAATGTCACCTAAGCCCACTTAATAAAAATGGTCACCTATCGGTGTAAAACCGTTTCAGTTCCCTTCTTTATTAAGCCATAAAAAAGTATTAATATTTATATACCGTCATCAATAATATATTGAAAGCCTTTTTATGCATGTATGTGAAAAGAAAATATGAATAAAATTAAAGATATAATGAATGCAGCGATATACATGTACATTGTCTATACATTTGTGTTTATCCAATGGGCATGTGACATTGATTTCTTTTTCACATCTGTACATGGCCAATTCATTGTTGGTATTATAACGTTTTCATTCATTAAAAGAAATCCATTGTATGCAGCAGCAGAAGTAGAGAAGATTGTCTGTACTTGAATTTTCTGGCAGTTTCTGAAGGTCAGCAGTCTCTTGTTGTGCGATTTCGCCAGCATTCATAACTCTAAAAATAGCTTTAGCATGTAAAATCTACTATTCATGATGATGTTGCGAACAATGCAATTTTTGGCATTTTCCAGAATTTCATTTGTTTTATAAAGCCTCTATATCAATTTGCATATTTACCATTAGTAGACGAATCTCCCATTGTACAATTGTAATTGTTTAGAGATCTATAATTCCATTAAAGCGGTTATTTAAAGCAGAATGGATTTGGGATCTCTCAGGATAAACCATTGACTGTCCAACCATTTTTTTTATACCCTCCCCCATAGGATGGGGGTATACTAATTTCGTCATTCTGTATGTAACAGCTCGAAATATGCGTCTAAGACCCCATTAGTGATCGTCGTGACATTTTAAGTGGAACTAGCCATGTCCGTTTGTCCGTCCGCCTGTCTGTCGAAAGCACGCTAACTTTTGAAGCAGTAGAGATAGCCGCTTGAAATTTTGCACAAATACTTTTCATTGGTGCAGGTCCGTTGGTATTGTAAATGGGCCATATCGGTCCATGTTTTGATATAGCTGCCATATAAACCGATCTTGGGTCTTGACTTCTTGAGCCTGTAGAGTGTGCAATTCTCATCTAATTGGAATGAAATTTTGCACGACGTGTTTTGTTATGATATCCACCAACTGTGCCAAGCATGGTTCAAATAGGTCTATAACCTGATATAGCTGCTACATAAACCGATCTTGAGTCTTGAATTCTTGAGCCTCTAGAGTGCGCAATTCTTATCCGATTGGAATGAAATTTTGCACGACTTGTTTTGTTATGATATCCAACAACTGTGCCAAGTATGGTTCAAATCGGTCAATAACCTGATATAGCTGTCATATAAACCGATCTTGGGTCTTGACTTCTTGAGCTTCTAGAGGGCGCAATTCCTATCTGATTTAGCTGAAATTTAGCATGATGAATTTTATTTTTACTTTCAACAACTGACAAATAAGGTTTAAATCGGTTCATTACCTGATATAGCTGCCATATAAACCGATCTGGGATCTTGACTTCTTGAGCCTCTAAGGGTCGCAATTATTATCCGATTTGTTTGAAATTTTGTACGACGAATCCTTTCTTGACCATCAACATACGTGTTTATTATGGTCTGAATCGGTCTATAGCCCGATACAGCTCCCATATAAATCGATCTCTCTATTTTACTTCTTGTGCCCCCAAAAGGGCGCAATTCTTATTAGAATTGGTTGACATTTTACACAGGTCTCCAACATATAATTTAATTGTGGTCCAAATCGGACCATATCTTGATATCGCTCTAATATCAGAGCAAATCTTTTCTTATATCCTTTTTTGCTTAAGAAGAGATGCCGAGAAAAGAACTCGACAAATGCGATCCATGGTGGAGGGTATATAAGATTCGGCCCGGCCGAACTTAGCACGCTTTTACTTGTTTTCTTTTTTAATTCCTTTTTAAATTTAACATCTTTACCTTAAAATATTAAACTTAAAGAGGCACCTATTTGTAAGGCTATTTTTACTGTGATCTTGTCCCAAGGTCATTTTCCTAACTTTCAACGATATTTTGACCTTCATTTTAGATTTTTGTCTTTAATCACAAGACGCAAAGTGAAGAATTTATTAACCTACCATTTAGTAGTAGGACATCCAGCGAACTGCTCAAATACAAACAGCATGCCTATGTCAAGGGAAGGTCGGTGGAGACTGCACGAAGTTGTGCATAAAATAGAAGAATACTTCGATGCCAAAACGTAAGCATTGACATCGAGGGGGCTTTTAACAATGTGCGGACCGACACACTGATCCAATCCTTAGACCAGTACCGGGTGTACCCGGTTCTTAGAGACTGGATAAACCATATGCTAAGGAACAGGTCGATAAATTATGTGTCACATGGCATAAATATAAGGGATAAAGTGTCGCAAGGCACGCCACAGGGGGGCATTTTATCGCCACTCCTATAAATGACCTATTACGGACGCTGACTGAGGAGGGATTTGAACCCGTCTGCTATGCAGACGATGTTATAATCCTTCTAAGATCTTGAGATCTAGTGCGAGGCGCTTATGTCAGCGGCACAGTCTTGGACTAACGGAACCCTAGTATTGTAGTTTGGAAGATCATGTTACAGGGATGGATCGAAGTCAGGGAAAAGAGTCGGCCTGGGAGTCTACATTGAGAACCCAAGGTCTGAGATCTGTTTTAGACTGCCTGACCATAATACGGTCCTGCAGGCGGAGATCCGGGCGATCACGGAATGCATGAAGTGGTGTGATGCTAATGAGAGGATGTCGAGGGTGAACATCTTTACGGACAGTAAAATTGCCATAATGGCAATAACAACCAGGACGGTAAGGTCACGAACAGTCTTGCATTGTATGAAGGAGATTAACGTCTTCTCTCAGGATGGCAAAATCCGCATCATTTGGGTGCCGGTCCATAACGGTGTAAGGGGGTATGAAAGGGCTGACGATTTAGCGGTGAAGGCCAGAGGACTACCGTCGATAAACTTGGTTAACCCGAAGCCTTTCGGGTCGAAGCAGTCCGAGTTAAGGAAGTGGGCAACAAACGCCCACTTCCATGTGGAACAGCATAACAGTCGATAGGACGGCGAAAATCCTATGGCGTGATCCGGATTGTGAGAGGACGAGGCTTTTACTGAAAGGAAGTAAGTATAGCTTTTGGTGTCATAACAGGACACAAAGGATTACCAGCTCACTTATGCCAAATCGGTGCGGCAAATTATAGCATGTGTAGGGCATGTGGGGTAGATGATGAGACGTTGGAGCATTTCCTATGTCATTGCCCGACTTTCGCGTTACTTAGATGGGGTTACAATACCAGACATGAACCAACTTGGGGGAGTGGTATGGAAAACAAATTAAGGATTTTGTAAGTAGCACGGAATTTCCTTTTTCGAGGTTACTTTTTGATATTTAGAGCGCACAGCAAGCCGAATACTGGCTTAGGTGTATGTCCTTAGTGGCATGGGGCGGATTAATATTCGCCCCATGTAGGCTGAAAACAATAATGGGAACTATATTTAAATCTGAACCTATTTTAATAAAAATTGTCAGAGGCTTCCAGATGGGTAATACAACATTCGATACCAAATTTCGAGCAAATCCGTAGAAAATTGTTGTAACTACGCCTTTTGAAGTATAAATCGGACGAAACATATATACGGGAGCTATATCTAAACCTGAATTGATTTTCCCCATAATTTATAACGTTTGTTTTTGGGCTTACAAAGTAATAAAAATATTTGTGATGATTGGATAATAAATGTGAGCTCTACCTAAACTACAAACAAGTAAGAACCTTGGATACCCACCACCTCGGGTATATATGTAAACCATCTTTCGTCATAATCCGGTGAAAAATGCATTATTTATGCCCCCATAGCAGCTATACGAAATATGGTCCTAATTGGACCAAATTCTATACGGTTATTGAGTGGTCTAATGAGTACAAGTCATTGTTTTGTAGAACAAACATTGGTCTTTTTGGTAGTCATATCCAATATGTATAACCATACACGATACGGATGTCAAAAAGCCTAACCTAAGTCACTGTGTCAAATTTCAGCGAAATCGGATTATAAATATGACTTTTATGGCGCCAAGACTTTAAAACGGGAGGTCGGTCTATATCGCAGCTATATCCAAATCTCAACCGATCTGGGCCAAATTGAAGAGGGATGTCGAAAAGCTTAAAACAATTCACTGTCCCAAAGTTCGGCTAAATCGGACAACAGATGCTCCTTTTATGGGTCTAAGACTTTTAATCGAGATATCGGTCTATATGGCAGCTATATCCAAATCTGGACCGATTTGGGCCAAGTTGAAAAAAAATGTCGAAGAGCTCAACACAACTAACTGTCCTAAATTTACAAAACAATGAATGCAGCTTTTATGGGCCCAAAAACTTTAATCGAGAGATCGGTCTATATGGCGGCTATATCTAAATCTGGACCGATCTGGGCCAAATTGCAGAATGATGTCAAGGGGCCTAACGCAACTCACTGTCCCAAATTTTGCCTTTTATAGGCGCAAGACCTTAAATCAAGAGATCGGTCTATATGGCAGCTATATCCAAATCTGGACCGATTTGGGCCAAATTGAAGAAAGATGTCAAAGGGCCTAACACAACTCACTGTCCCAAATTTCAGCAAACTCGGATAATAAATGTGGATTTTATGGGCCTAAGACCCTAAATCGGCGTATCGCTCTATATGGGGGATATAGTCCGATATAGTCCATTTTCGAACTTAACCTGCTTATGGCCAAAAAAGAATCTATTGAAAATTTCAGCTCAATGTCTATTTTTAAAGACTGTAGCGTGATTTCAACAGACATACGGACGGACGTGGCTAGATCGTCTAAGATTTTTACGCTGATCAAGAATATATATACTTTATAGGGTTGGAAATAGATATTTCGATGTATTGCAAACAGAATGACAAAATGAGTATACCCCATCCTGCGGTGGTTGGTATAAAAACGACAGACAAACTATCAGCACAAGGGTTACCTTGCACGTTTTTTGGTACATTAGCTTCATTATCTCAAATTCAGTAGTAAGTAGTTCCGTATGTAGCTCTTCGTTATTAATAACATAAAATGTTGAACAGAGAATGGCCTTTTATTTGATGTATGGAACGGACAAATAGCTTTAGCCGTTTACGAGATATTGGTCGCCGAAGTCCTAAAGCCGCCAAATAATCAAAAAGTCAAGATTTTCAAAACTTTGAGGCCCGAACAGCACATGTTAACATTTTCAAATTGTGCTTAAATTTCAGGGATCTTAAAATCTAACAAAATCAAACAAAAAAAAACGACATCGGGTTTTCCCTTTCAGATAAAACCACCCTAATGTTATACGTAATAATTCAAATTTCCAGTAAGTCTGATCGGGACTTTGAAAAAAATTCTACTAAGAAGAAACTCAAACTCAATTTTCCCACGGATGATATTCTTTGCAAAGGTAATATTCCACATTGTTCTACCGCTGGACAATGTAGGTAGTTTAATAAAGCCCAGTCTAAATTCATATAAAGGTAGAGACTGGCTTGGATCTTGACTTCTTGAGCCTCTATAGGGCGCAATTTTCATCCGATTTGTCAGAAACTTTGTACAACGGCTTCTCTCATGACCTTCAACATACGTGTCCAATATGGTTTGAATCGATCAATAGCTTAATACAGCTCCAATATGAACCGATCTCCCTATTTTGCTTCTTGAGACCCTACCAAGCGCAATTCTTATCCGAATGGACTGAAATATTTCACAATGACTTCTACAATGTTCAGCATTCATTTATGGTACGCATCGGACTATAACTTGATTCAGCTCCAATAGCATAACAGTTCTTATACATTATTCTTTGTTTGCCATAAAGGAGATACCGCGAAAAGAACTCGACAAATGCGATCCATGGTGGAGGGTATATAAGATTCGGGCCGGCCGAACTTATCACGCTCTTACTTGTTCATTTTATTCAAGTAATTGCGATGAGCCAGCTTGCTCTTCCTATTGTACCTTGCTAATGAATAGTTTGAAAAATCGAATGTAGTTTCTGATTTATTGAATTTCTTATATTCTCCCTCTTTTTCAGTTTCGATTAATTTGCAAGGTGGTCCAGAATTAATTTTCAAGGTGGTCCAATTCGGAAATTGACGGTATATTAAAATCGCCTAAGTTATTCAAAGTGTCAGTTAAAGGGATTTCTGAAAAGCAGATTTAAAAGTTTTAACGTGTTTCGGGTAAGTCTCAATGTCGGATGAAGGTGGAATGTAAGAACAAGAAACAAATAATGATACATTCTTCAAAAGGATTCTAACATCCACAATTTCAATAATAAACATTAGAAATATGACATTAGAAAACGATCATGAACGCTCACGAGAAAAAAATGTTACTCACGTACGATTTTTTCATGTTGACTTACGTTCACGCACGCTCACGGGACATACATTTTACTCACGCACTATTCACGAGACACTAACGAGACTCTTACGAGAAAATGCGACTTAAGAAAAAACCACGACTCACAAAAAAACGCCACTCACGAAAAACTCACGAGTCACGGTTAAACAAATATTTTTCCATGAAGAGAAAAATAATTTTTTCCATGCGTGTCAAATCATACAGCGTTTGAACTTACGAATATCTTATATATAAAAATCAATTTGTGTTTGTTTGTTTGTGTGTTCCTTATAGACTCAGAAACGGCTGAACCTATTTTCTTGAAATTTTTACAAATGGTGCATAATGATCCCGTGGTGAAAATATGGTACTGCATTTTTTGATATCTAAAGGGGGTGCGGACCCTCCCCCCATTTAAGTGAATGGTATTTGAGATTAGAAAACTAATTTGATATCCAATTTTGAGGCCAATGGCTATATGAAGTTCAAATATAGGAGAAAAGAGAACGTTGGTGATATATTTTGGGGGGCCCTAAACCGGGCATATTTAAAGGAATTTGAGGGGGGAGGGGGGGTAGGGCAAGAATTGATACTTTCGGGACCAATTTTCTGGGGCTACCCCTTTCCAAAAATAGCCCACAAACAGCAATTTTTTATCATTTTACAATATGGGGCTCAAATAAAGGGAATTTTGGAGTAGAATACGATATCCAAATGTAGGACCATGTATTCAAGGCATCACCCCTTCCCCAAAACATACCCCAAAGGGTAAACATTTTTTGACCATGCCAATATGTGGCATGGTCGGATACCCACCATATCGGGTATATATGTAAACCACATTTCATCAAAATCCGGTGTAAATTGCATACCTTATGTCCCACTGCGTCCATTTCAATATGGGGCTCAAATGAAAGATATTCTGGAGTAGATTTCGAATCTGGCATACAAAATCCGAACGCCGTTAAACCCATTATGACTATATGATACTTGGCTGAACCGATTTTCTAAAATTTTCATAGATTGTGTACGCTTGTGTGGAAGGAAACATAGGCTATAAAATATTTAGATATCGGGTGAAGGCGAACCCACCATTTTAACCCAAAAACGCCACCCATATCCGAAAGTGGTCCAATGGACACAATGAGGGTATCAAATGAAGGTTATTGGAGACCAGAAAACGAATATGGTATTAAAATATGGGTCCTAGTACCCAGCGGGCCCACCCAACCCCAAAACATCTCTAAACAGATATATTCGAAGTTTAGGTCAATATGAGACTCAAATGAAAAGTACAAGGTAGTAGACTACAAATATGGCATAAAACATTAGGTCCAAGTAATGGGAGGTCACCCACCCCCAAATACCCCAACTAGGCATATTAGCCGACCATGGCTATTTGACACTCAAATGAAAGGTATTAGGGAGTAGATAACGAATATATCAAGTCTAAGTGACGCTTTTTCTCCTAAAGATACGCCAAATGGGTTATTTGACCCATTATGACAATATGGGACTCAAATGAAAGTTATTTGAGAATATAAAACGAAATTGATATTCAATTTTGGAGCCAAGTGTTTTAGGGTACGCCCTAAACTTAACTTTATTTCCGTTGGGAATAAAGAACGAATTTGATATCTATTTTCTGTGCAAAGTTCCGGTGGCCGCCCCAGCCTCAAAACACCCTCCAAACTGTTCATATTTACCGCCAATGGAAAATGGGGCTCAAATTAAAGGGATTTGGAAATGCAGCATGAATTTCATATTCATATCCATATTTGAGTCGAAATGTCTGAGGTACCATTCCTCCCCTAATTAGAACATTACCCTAACGAAGAACATTACCCTCAGGAACCGAGAAGAGACAAATTCTCACACATCAATGAGTGCTTTCCGATTCAAGTTTAAGCTCAATGATAAGGGACCTTTTTTAATAGCCAAGTCCGAACGGCGTCCCGCAGTGCGATACCTCTTTGGGGAAATTTGTTTAAATAACCCTACATGGCATTGTACCTCCCAAATGTCGCCAACATTAAGAGGGGATAAACACCGCTTTGTCCGTCAGGCTTTGAACGCGCCCAGCGTCATAGGCTTCAATGGCACGAATTAGATATCCGCATTCAGGGCGAAGTGTCCCCACCCTAAAAAGCTATTAGAGATTTAAGGAAGGCGCAGCGGAGCGGGCTCGGTTCGGCTATTCAATGTATAAAATATATCAGTCCCGCATAACAACTCACTTGCTCTTTTAATTTGTATGTATCTGTACATAGGTGCATACGTTATAACACCGTTTGATTTGAGAGCTGCAAACAATTTTGTTTTCCGTTATTTTTTTGTACTTTAGTCATGATTTTTTCGTGAGTCGTGAGCGGCTCGTATTTTCACTTACTTACGAAGAATTTTAATTCAATCCCGGTCATGCACGATAATGTGATTGGATTTGGATCTCACTCACGAGTCACGAGACAAGACAACTCACAACTCATGTGTACAACTGTACCAGATATGCATGGAATTGTTATCTGCTCGCAGGGTAATTTGGCTGAAACTGCAATCAGCACCTCGCCGCCAATTTTCTTAGTATTGCAGTCCCGATCACACCAGTAAATTCTATATTTTGAACATAGGATCTTCATATTGTACACCTTATTTTGAAGCCACGTTTCAGCAAAAGCTAAAATTGCAAATTTTGTCCATGAACATTCCATTAAGGAACAGGGGCAAACTTCTCACATATCAATGAGTGCAGCCTGATTCAAGGTTAAGCTCAATGATAAGGGGCCTCCTTTTTATAGCCGAGTCCGAACGAGGTTCCGCAGTGCTATACCTTTTTTGAGGAGAAGTTTTCACATGGCATATTATCTCACAAATGTCGCCAGCATTAGGAGGGGATAACCGCCGCTGAAAACTTTATGATGGTCTCGCCAGGATTCGAACCCAGGCGTTCGGCGTAAGAGGCGGAAATGCTAATTCCTGCACTACGGTGGCCTCGGTAAAAGCTATAATGTGAAAATCAAAGTTATCTTACGATGTAGTTAAACACAACCTTGGTAAAGACATCATCATCCACTATACTCGTCTATCCCTAAATATAATCGACAATCGAATGGTGAACTACTGGTTCAATAACTGACAACTACATTAAAATAGCGCAGTAGTGCTAATCAATGCCTTAAGCTTCATAACGAGCCATTATGAATAATTCATAGGTTTTGTGAAATGAAAACAAAAGTTCAAAATGTTATTTTTACAAATGCTTTTGTAATTTAAAAATAAATGCTTTGGCTATTTAGGATTGGAGCGAATTATGACACTTGTATGTTTTGATTGTGCAGTGTTTTGTGATGCGAAATTTGAAATATGAATTTTTAATTGATTTTGTCTTTATCTGTTGGCTGGGTACATAAAGCCTCCATAATGTGTAGGTATTCATGCAAAAAATAAAACAAAAACCAGAAAAAAGAACTCTTGAGAAAGGCTATTTCTGTACATAGGCCAACGGTTAATGTGGTGTAGTGCATCAAAGAAAACAACGCTAAAAACCAAACAACGTTATTAAACGCGTACCTATCTGGAACTGACGGCGGAGGGTGTGTTTGTTAATTACATACCCACACAGTCGAATTGATGGATAGATGGATGAATGGTTGGATAGATTTGCGGGCGTACAGAGAAACTTCTGCGTTTTATTTTTATTTTATTTTTTTCCATATTATCTTTCTCTTGATTCATAAAACTTTGGATTGCGTGTACTTTGCAACCATCTTTACTGGGCTTTGTATTCGTATTGACGTTCCAACAGCAGCAGCAAATTGTTCCAGTGTCTGGGATGTCCATCAAACTGTCGACTACTGACAAAAGTGTGTGTTCATGCTGCGAAAAAAACGCCCCTACGACGCTGGGAGGTGAAAGTCGGGAGACACCTAAATATCAAATTGAATATGAAATATTGATGGATTGTAAAATACTGTGAAATACTGTTGTGGGGGACATTTCGTTAAATGAGTTTCATTGAATGTTAAATGCAATTATTGTAGTGTCTAATTACATGCATAACACCATTCATTAATATTCGCTTAGATAACCGATCAATAGGTGTGTTCATTTCCGGTCTAGCAAATTGATAAATTCCAAAATTTAAATTAAGCTACGGGGGAGTTGCAATTGATACATGGCCAAGTGGCACATAGAATAGTTTGTTATAAAGGCCAAACTAGGAGCAGCGTTTTGCTAAATAATGTTTTTCATTAGTGGTAATTTTTATTGGACAAAGCAGCACTAATGTGATAAAAACAACCGTTATAAAATTGCATTTTGAATAAAATAAATGGCAGCACCATTTACTCTTTTAGATCTTTAGCTTAGTAACCTCGTTATATGTGTATACTATATTGAATAAATCCCATTATCTCATGAATGAAACATCGAGCGATAGCAGGGAGAGCCGGAGAATTCATGCCTAACTTCCCACGTATTTGTATTTTGTAATTTATTTATTTACACCCGCACAACAAGATTATAAAATTCTTATAATTAAAGTGCGGGTAATATCTCCAACAATATATAAGTTGGTATATCGTACCAATCTGATGAAACAGTCGCTACTGTATCGACATCGTCTACAGTGGCTTCAGGATCTCGAAGACCTCCACATGAAATATGTTACACCGGTCCACAAACGTATATGACTCTCAATTTTTACTTGTAATTATCTGTGTATAAAAAAGAACCTGGGAAAAGTGGAGTGGTGATGGATCCAGAGATCCATTTCCGAAAAAAAAACGCGCAACGCAACATCAGAGGGCTTACCTGGCACATTATCTGCCGCACCACGTGGCAAACCAGCGTAATAGAAGTTTGTCCAAAGTTTGAAAAATGCCTTCTTCGGTCTAAGGACGACCTTCATTGACGCACACTCAAGGTGAAAAGCCAAAATATGGAGAATAGCACTCAGCGCTACTCTCTAGGCACTTCTTTTTGCTCCAGATTTAAGCAATTTTGCTTTCTGCGTAGGGCACAGCTGCCTAGAGCCTTATTACATAGTGCCTAAAAAATCGAGTGTACTTTCCCTAACCTTAGCTACTAACTCCTTCCTATCGAGTTGCGACAAGCATTCTATTCCCTTCTGACCTCTTGCTCCATATTCCTCCTGCAGTTTAGTTTCTAGTTAAGAATCACCCTCCGAAGGGACCGGCAACTCTATGGCATTCAAGACTGCTTCCTTGAAAACGCCCTCTTAATGTTGGCGACATTTGTGAAGTACTGTGAAATTTCCCAAGAACATTTCATTGAGGAACAGGGAATATTTCTCTCAAATCAATGAATGTAGCCCGATTTAAGTCTAAGCTCAATGATAAGGGGCATGCTTTCTTATGACGTGTACGCTTAGTGATACCACTTAGTACAGAAATTTTAACATGGCAGGATAGCCAGTATTAGAAAGGGGAAAAGCCACCGCTAAAAATTTTGTGATTTGCACGCTGGAATTTGAATCCAGGCGTTCGGCGTTGGCCGGTGAGGTACTATGACATGAAAAATCTTCTCCCCAAAAAGGTGTCGCACCGAGGGAAAGCAATTACGACGTCATCCGGGTAGGCAAAGACCTTTCCTCTTCAAATGACCTGATAATCCCATGAATAACGGCAAGGGAGTTGTTGCAGAGTTTCTCCAGTCTTTAGTCACAATCTTCCTATTCGAGCCGTCCGCTACTATGCTTTGATTGTCCTTCCTTCAGTATCGTATCTAACGAATTCACCAGGAGAGACGGGATTCTCATGTCCATCAAAGAGTCATGAATAAAATCCAACTTCACGTTATTAAAAGCCACTTTTATGCCCAAGATGGCCGCCAAAGAAAAGTCTCCTATCCCTTTGATATAGCAAACCACACTATGAAGGGAACTGTCAACTAATCCATCCTTAGTGTAAGCATGCTGAGAGCTGCACATCAGTGAAGGATCGATAAAATTTCAAGTAGTCTCTTCGTTATTTTTAAGACTAAGAATGATAGACTAATTAGATTGTAGAAGTTGCTCGATTTCCCTGCCTTCAGGGAACTCTAGCCACCCTAGCCTCTGCCATCCTGTCGGCAGTTGCTACAGTAAGGCGCAGGTCGTAAAATATACGAATCCTTGAGATAGTCGTATGACAAAGTCCTGCCCTTTGAAGCACAGCCGTTTTATGGAAGCTACACATCACCATCAGAAAAAATTTTCAGCGGTGGTTCTCCCCTCCTAATGCTGGCAACATTTGTCCCTGTTCCTTGCAATCTTGCCCATGAACATTCATGGGCAAGATTTGCAATTTTTACACACAATAGGCATCTAATGGGAAAGTAATGATGAAATTACATGTTCTTCAAATTCTAATTTGACCGACTAGAGGTACCTCCCATAACACTAACCTGATAAGAGATGTTATGAGTAGCGCCAATATTAAACGATGATACGTTAAGTGAACACCTTTTGGTGGGCCAGCTTATAAAAATCGTAATAAGATTTCCTTATGTAGAGGTCTCCAGACTTGATAGTTCTAATGAAGTGGTGCGCAAGTAAATTGGCTTGGCATGTACCAACAACTGTTACATAACCTTGTGTGTTACCGATGTTTCGCAAACGTTTTCTGACATTGATTACACATTGAAAAAAAATTAAAAATTTTTCGAAATTTATGAAAAATGCCTAGATTATAAAAGAGGATATAACCGATTCGGATCATACTTGGCACTTGTTTGAATTCAGAAAAGAAGTTCTTAAACGCAATATCAGACAAATTCGTTGGAAGTAGAGCCTATAGGAGCTCAAGAACTCAAAACTGTGGATCGGTTCAATCTCAGTTTATAGGACTATTTGAATCATGCTCGTTACGAATGTTGGAAGCCAAAACAGAGCTTTTTGTGCCAAATTTCAGCAAAATCGGATAGGAATTAAGGCTTATAGAGCCTCCAAGGGACTATTCCAAACTGGTGGTCACTGGTTTATATGGGGGCTATATCAATTTATTAGCCGAATACAATCATACTCGGCGCTTACAGAAGTTCTTGAACCAAATATCAGCCAAATTCGATGGAAGTTGAAGCCTTTAGGAGCTCAAAAACTCAAAACTGTGAATCGGTTCGATCTCAGTTTATAGGACGATTCAAGTCATACTCGGCACAAATGATAGAAGTCAGAACAGAAGTCTGGGTGCCGAATTTCATTCAAATTAGATGAAATTTGAGGCTTCAGGGGTCCAAAAAGTCATATCCGGAAATCGGTTTACAGCCCCCATGTAAACCGATTCGGATCACATTTGGCGCAGATGTTGAATGTCAAAATAGAATTCCTGCTGCCAAATTTCAGCCAGGGGGCTTAGGAAGTCATAACTGGAGTTCGGTTTTCATGGAGGCTAGGTTAGGTTTGCTAAAAGAGGCAGTCCTTTACAGACCCCCACCCCCAAAAAAGACCCAAGAGGACACTTTCACTGCTTTGGGCAATATATGTATCAAATGAAAGGTATTTAAGAGTAGAGTACAAATCTGAAACAACAATTTATTTTTTGGTGTCTGAGGTCCCTCCCCACCCCCTAAAACCCTCCAGCAGGATAAATTTAGCGATTGGGACAATATGGATATAAAATGAAAGCTGTTTAAAGATAGTGTGCAATGCTGATATAAAAATGTATTCCTTGGTATCTGAGGCGCTTCCCCACCCCCCACCCCCCAAAACCCTCAACAGGACATACTTACCGATTTGGACAACATGGGTATCAAACGAAAGATATTTGGAAACTGAGTACACATCTGTTATAAAACTTTGGTCCAAGGTGTCTACGGGCCTCCCCAACCCCAAAAACCCTCAAAACGGGCATAAATGTCCAACGCCACAAAATGGGTATCGAATAAAAGGTCTTTGCGAGTTGACTACAAATTGGTATGCACAATTAGGACAGAGTCAGGGACCGGGCTACCCACTAAATACCCTTCAATAGGACGTGTAGTTTTATCGGGATAATATGTCAATTAGAAGAAAGGTCTATGACAATATATTTCGAATCTAATGTTGGTATAAGGATTCAATTATCTGTGTCACGTCCTACCGTTCCGCAGGACAGTATATCACGAAAATAAAAGACTCAAATAAATTGTCGTTTGGTTCTTAGCGTAGGGGGGAACGACCCTCTCCTCCTAATAAATACAACGCCAAACTGTCATATAGGATGCCCGAGAATATATCGTACTTAAATGAAAAGACGTGTCAGAGGGCAATCCCCCACCCCCTATCCTACCCAAAAAAAGGAATTGAAAATAATATGAAATAATATATGAAAGGAATATGTCCTATTCCTGATCGGAAATAAAAGGTCTTTGGTAGTAGAGTAAACTTTTTACCCTCAAATTGGGATGGACACAGGAGGACCTGCGGATCTTTAAGGATGTGGTATCCCACAGGAGGATGTGGTCGCGATAAATAATAGGTATTTGATAGTAGAAAACGAATTTGATATCCAATTTTGAGGCCAAATGTTTGGGGTCGTGTTACCTCATAAAGTCCCCCTAAACCAATGGCAATTGGAGCTCAAATTAAAGAAATTTGAGTGTAGAGCACGATGCTGATATTTTTTCAGGGTTAAGTACGTGGTTGGCCGACCCACCCTGATTCCCCTCAAACTGGACTTATTTGTATATTATGGCAAAATTGGGCTCAAATCTGTATATGTTTCATGGCCAAGAGAATGATGTAGATCTAACATCAAAATTTTAATGGGCGTACCCTCCCCTTACCCAATTTTCAAAAACGCCAGATCTCGGAGATTTGCGACCAGAGCACGAATCTGATATATGGGGATCCGCCTCACCCCCATACCGGAAATATTTACCGACCATAGCAATTTAAGGCTCCAATGAAAGGTATTTGGGAGAAGAGCACCAATATAACAACCACATAGGGGCGAAATATCTGAAAGGCCGTACCAGCACCCCCAAACAGGACTTATTTCCTGACGTGACCGTATAGGGATCAGATAAAATAAGAGAGTGAGAGAAGGCCCAGCGGGCCCTGTCCAGCTAGTTTTACTATAAGACACTGAAAAATTAATTCAAAACCATAAACTTACCTCAAACACAATAACTCATTAAAAATTTAGGTTAAAAGTGGTACTTTTTCTGTTACAATCGATTTAAATTCTAGATTAACCTTCAAGGCGCTGCGAGTTCTTTCGTTACACTTCATTAACTTGCCACTTTGAGAGATACCTTTAAAGGCAAAGGCGTAATGAGCAAACATTTCATATATTGGGTTGCCCAAAAAGTAATTGCGGATTTTTCATATAGTCGGCGTTGACAAATTTTTTCACAGTTATCAGCTGTTACATTTAGCTTGCTTTAGAAAAAAAGTGTAAAAAAAGTATATTTGATTAAAGTTCATTCTAAGTTTTATTAAAAATGCATTTACTTTCTTTTAAAAAAATCCGCAATTACTTTTTGGGCAACCCAATACAATTTATGATACTGATTGAATGTTTGCATCTGGGAGACCCACCTTTAAAATAACCATTGCAGACAAGTGTTTAACCGTCTGTCGGATGTTATGTCACACAGTGTAATGCATGCGTTTGAATTACGTATGAACATAACGATAACAAATTGAGAACTGCCATATTAGTGTGCAAGTATTGTTGTTGTTTTGGGCCAATGAATCCACATTTACATCTTTTGCTGTGTCGTCTTCTCTTGTTACATGTAATCCATAAAAATCATTAATTTAGCATTTAATTTGTCATTTCAGTGAGGCCCGAATTTTTGTCCATGGGGCATGATGTTACCTGTGGAGGTGTTGAATTCAATTAATTGTTTGGCGTCAGGCTCATATTTCACTCCCACGGGCAACCAGGTCTATTGCCTCATATGTTTTGTATATTCTGCAACAAAAGCCAACCCTCAAGCATAAAGGCAATTTTACCTGCAACATGACAGTATTTTAAATACTGTGACTAATTAAAGTACGCAAATGAAGCAAAGACCCGAATGGTTTTTACTTATTTCGAACGCCCACATTACTGGTTGGCATGGATTTTCAAGGAAAACAAAGATTGTTCTGCGTAAAATCATTATAACAGCATGTTATTTAATGTTAAAGGTGATAGAAAACCAATTTACAAATGAAGCGTTTTAAAAAAACAAACAACATGAGACAAAATGGTTGTCATAGCAAAAAATTCACATTTAAAATGTACAATGTTGAAGAATAATTTCATTTAACTAGCATTTGATAATGCTCGTTTGTCGCTTTTTAAATTGAATGAAAATTCTGCGAAAGACTACGTAAATAGGATGAGAGGTTTTATAACTAAGTCATTTCATTTGCAACAAATCGAAATATTGATCTGGATTAGGCGATGCTCGTGCGAAAGCAAAGATTAATATAAATCGAATAGCATTTTAAATGGACCAAATCGAGCCATAATTAGTTACAGATTAAATTGTAGTTGCAGTCTACAACCATACTCAGATATTTTAGTCCATTGTGATAACACAGAAATAGGAGAAGGAAGATGCCTCCTAGTTCCTATCATTGAACCAGCCATATCGCTTTAACAGCCTCATATCTAACTTGCCAATGTAATGCAAATTTGCCCACAAACTTTCTCTTAAGGAACAGGGGGGCAAACTTCTCAACTACTTGCAAATATGCACATCCGCTAATTTGGACTAGTCTTCAAAGAAATAAAAAATTTAGTTCTGTGTCTACTCAACATTCTCACAGCTGCTGCAGAAATCGTTACTGCAACCTTTAGTCTATCAGAATGTTTTCAATTAGGCAGTAATCTGTAATGGCGTATACGATGAATAAGACAGCAAAACGGTAGACCTCTTGAAGTTAGTTTGGGTCGCATAATCGTGGAGTGTTCTCAGTCCCCAATTCGTGACCATCTGTCATCCAATGACTTTCAAGTCTTATCTCGACGATTTAGCTTACCCGTCGCTAGAGGCATATCTACAGATTCCGGTTCTCCTGGAATGTTTAAGGTAGCTCCTTGTTTTGCAACCCTACAATTTCCTGAGATATCTCCCTACATCATTGAAGGCACCCGTAATGTCATGAGACACTTTACAGCGAGAGAGCTTTCTATGTAGGCGACTTGGCCAAGAAGAGCTGTTTCAGTCGACTGCTATTGCAATAGTTGTGCTATTACTAATATAGGGAATAGTTCCACTACGATATATATTTATCAACCCATCTTTAGCATAAAGGATTTCAGGCTAATGGTACGAAAATCTTTTGCTTTTGTGTCTTTACATCCCACCGATACAATCAGGGTATATCCCTCTAAGCAAAAGTGCCAGTCTATCCGACACAGCTTGGAATGCAATTGGTGATAAATTATCAGAGCCTGGCGAGTAAAGAGAGTCGAAACTTTTGATTCTTGAATGCATATCGTTCTTACTGCGAACGGGCTTATGGCCGGAACGATCCAACCTTCCAAGAGGCTAGTCAGAAATCAATACCACATGTGTAGCTACATCAACAACAACAATGTATAGCAGTGACAACCTTCTTTGGCGCCACGATTTCCATCATAGAGTTTTTCAAGAAACATGTATCGATGGGTTGTTCTAGTGTTTCCTCATTATATATTGTCCACATCATCTCCGACTAGTTCTAAAAGCACCCTTCTAGTTCTGAAGTTACCCAAGGGTTACGGATGTATCTTTCAAAAGCTGAATACTTCCATCCAGGATTTGTTCTGGTCCTCTTTCAGTTCGTTCTTGTACAAGTATCTTCAGGCATATTGGTGTTGCAATTCTGTGCGAAATTGTGGCTTTTGCCGTATTACCAATCAAATCTGCCAGTCACCATGTCTGTTGTTGGTGTTGCCACTTGGTTTATTTGTAAGACCATCTGACTTTAGCGAGTCGTTCAGGCCGTCTATGATCAAATCAATGTCCTCCACAATTTCTACTTCCTTCTCAAGGCCGTGTGTTTATAAGTTATCCCAGTCAATCTTCATTCTGTGTAACGGGGAGCACACTTCTGCAGTATTATCACCACAAACGAAGCTAATGGAACGATGAATAGATTAGATTAGTTGGCACCTAGGACTTCCCAGTCACATATTCTTCCGCTGATATTCTTCGATACAATGTATACCATTGCCTGTTCCTGGTAATAAAAGTCGGTCTTCTCATTCGTAACCTTATCTCGAATAGCTTTCATTGGAGTCCAATATTGTCCCGATCGGTCCACTTTCATTTTGAGCGGTACATTTGGGGCGGTTTTGGGCTTGGGACGGCTCCCTAGATACTTCGATCCAATTTTTCATATAATATTCATACTCTCCTCCCGAATACCTTTTATTGGAGTTTTACGTTGTACCGATCGGTCCATTTTTTATTTAGGGCGACGCCATAGGTATTTGGATCGATTTATTGACAAAATATTCGTATTCTACTCCAAAAAACCTTTCATTTGAGTACCATATTGTCATGATCCTTCCATTAAGTTTATCAATGCCGATTTAGACCTGGTAAATCCGTCATAGACCAGATATTTACAATGCGCCAAATCCTGGAAAAGACAAATCAACACCCATCACCCTTTCGTTGACTCCAAAGCCGCCTTGATTACACAAAACGTTCAGTTATTCCTGCAAATCTGATACGACTTTACAGAATACGCTTGCTGATACGCGATATTCATTTAAAACAGGAAAGAACATCTTCGAACCGTTCCATAATAAACGAGGTTTCAGACAGGGAGCCACCCTATCATGTGATCTTTTTCTTTTTAATATCCTGCTGGGGAAGATTATACGTGATGGAGGTTTGAATAGGCATGGTACACTACTTACAAGAGAACATATGCTAACAAACAGTATGCAAGACACTGATACTATTTGGCTCCGTAGCATGGGTACTTGTGAAAGTAGATGAGGCAGTACTTGAAGTGTTTAAGTGAAAGATTCTTCGTAAAATATATTTACCAGACTGCGTTGATGGAGAATATAGGCGTCTCACAGGGGGATAGAAATATTGGAATCAATCCAAATCATGCATCAAAATGAAAATCGATCCACAGATGCCATCATAAATTGCAAATTACGAACACCGAAACCAGTAGAGAGATTGTATACCCCAAGCCGACTGTTTTGTGTTTGAAAATCAGGACCACAAATAAAAATTTGGAAGCCTGAACAAGTTTTCGAAATGCCGAGGTGACCAACTTCAAATTTTGCACATAATCTCGATAACACCTCAGCTTCAGCCATTTGAAATTTCAAAGAGCAGATGAGGCAGTACCGTTCTCAAGTGCCGTATTTTCAACTAGCTTTTTTCGTTTCTATCTCACTATGTGTCGTCGTCTGATGAGTTGTATGACGACGTTAAACGGATCAAAGAACAATAGCTGAGTTGGCTAGATATGTTGCTAGAACGAATAAAGAAGCCCCAGCTTAGAAGTCTTTTGAAGGCGACCATAATAGATACACACTCCGATGGAGAAACCAAGTGGAGAAAGACATCTTGAGGCTGGGTGTGGCAAAAAATGCACTTTAAAAGGCGCACCTCCGATTTCGCTGAAATTTGTTATGTAGATGTGGGTTGACACCAGGGACACGAATTTAAAGTAATTTTTTGGGGGGAAAGGGTTCTGGACCCCCCTAATGGCCCTGTAAAGTGCACTTTTCCCCTTGGTGTCAGAGATTGAAGAAACAGCGCAGAAGTGCTTGGAAATTTATTCTACGTTTGGCTAAAAGGAACAAATGTTCTGTAATAGTTAACTAAAGCAAAGTAATATTTATAAGTATTTTAAAACAAATTTGAATTAAATATTAATTTATTACCATTTATGACGATACAATATATTTATACCCTCCACCATAGGATAGGGGGTATACTCATTTCGTCATTCCTTTTGTAACACCTCGAAATATGCGCCTAACACTCCATAAAGTACATATATTCTTGATCGTCATGACATTTTAAGTCGATCTAGCCATTTTCGTTCGTCTGTCGAAGAACATTCGAAGAAGTGAAGCTAGCCGATTGAAATTTTGCACATATACTTCCTATTAGTGTAGGTCGGTTAGGATTGTAAATGGGCTAAATCGGTTCATGTTTTGCTATAGCTGCCATGTAAACCGATCTTGGGTCTTCACTTCTTGAACTACTAGAAGGCGCAATTCTTATTCGATTTAGCTCAGATTTTGCACGTGTTGTTTTGTTATGATTTCAAACAACTGTTCTAAGTTTGGTTGAAATCGGTCCATAATCTGATATATCTGCCATATAAACCAATGTTGAATCTTGACTTCTTGAGCCAATAGAGTGCGCAATTCTTCTCCGATTTGGCTGTTATTTAGCATAAAATATTTTGTTATGATTTCCAACAACTGTGCTTTGTATGGCTGAAATCGGTCCATAACCTGATATAGCTGCCTTATATACTGATCTTGGATCTTGACTTCTTGAGCCAATAAACGGCGCAATTCTTATCCGATTTGGCTGAAATTTTGCATGAAGTTGTTTATTATGACTTCCAACAACTGTGCCAAATATGGTTTAAATCGGTGTATAACCTGCTATAGCTGCCATATAAACCGATCTTGGATCTTGACTTCTTGAACCACTGAAGGTCGCAATTCTTATCTGATTTGGCTGAAATTTTGCGTGAAGTTTTTCGTTATGACTTCCAACAACTTGTTATGACTTCCAACTAAATATGGTTCAAATCGATACATAACCTGATATAGCTGTCATGTGAACTGATCTGGGATTTTGACTTCTTAAGCCTGTAGAGGTCGCAATTCTTATCTGATTTTGCCGAAATTTTGTACAACGGCTTCTCCCATGACCTTAAAAAACATTTGTGTCCAATATGGTTGTAAACGATCTATAACCTGATACAGCCGATCTCCCAAATATGCATCTTGCAATTCCCGAATATGCAATTTTTATCCGAATGGACTGAAATATAACCCAATGACTTCTACTATGGTCTTCAACATTCAATCTACTTAATGTCCGAATTGGACAATAGCATAACGATTCTTTTCCATTATTCTTTGTTTGCCTAAAAAGAGATACCGCGCAATGAATTCGACAAATGCGATCCATGGTGGAGGGTATATAAGATTCGACCCGGCCGAACTTAGCACACTTTTACTTGTTTATTATTAAAAATCCCTTTGCAACTTCTATTAAAATTTCCCCAAATGAATAAAAAGCCAGTTTCATATCACATCTATATAAACACTTTATTAAACAGATATCTGATGCTTTATTGTTGTTATTATTATTATTAGATTTTTTTTTGTTTCACAGAGTATAATAATAAAAAAATCTAAAAATGTGTTACAAAATAAATATCTCAATAAAATCATGTGGTTTCTTTTAGTATTGTTGTCAATTCAATACTCTTTGTTTATAATTTTTCTTTGTTTAGTTCATGAAATAAAAGTGGCATCTAAAAAATATACATACGTATATATATTTAAATTTTCAATATTAATAATTACATATACATAAATGTATGTAAGTATGTGGGTGTATATCTTTTTATATGTATATGTATATTATAGAAGGATGTTTGTCTGTGTATATATGGATGAAGTACAAACATTAGTCTATCTGTTCAATGTGGATACACAATATTAATATGTAAGTACTCGCATTTATGTATGTCGTTATGTCTGTTGTTCTGTACTATCCCATGGATGGATTTTACATTGAGTTCTAACGAAAATATCTATAATTTCTCAATTGAAGTGTTTGTTCTTTTATATTATTTCTCACATCTGAGTAAAGCTTTTGTATTCATTATTTTATTTATATCTTTTGTTTATGTTCTCATCAAATGGTTTCTCAACATTATGTTTATTCCGATGCAATGCATCCATTTAGGAGGGGAATCATTTTCACATTAAGTTTCTCGGGAAAAATTAACTACATGAAGGACAATTTATGACATGTAATGGTGTAGGATGATGTAAGATGTTTTTTAAGAGTGATAGAATTTTAAATTTTTGAGGGAAGAAAGAAAATCCAGATATAGAAAAAGCGTTTGATAGGTTTACTCACAATATGTTATTTCTTTTTGACAAAAACAACTCACTTTAATGGTATTTTTTTAATGCAAAGTTGTCTATTATGTGGCACGTTAATGACACCATGTTACAAAAAATTATTTAAGCTAAAAGTCAAATGCTCTTGTCTTTAATTGCCTATTGAAGTGGACGTAGTCTCATATCAGCTCAGCAATAGTATTATATAAATAAATATAATACATTATAAAGAAGAAACTTCTCCCCAAAGAGGTGTCGCACTAAGGCATGCCGTTCGGACTCGGCTATAAAAAGGAGGCCCCTTACCATTAGGCTTGAATTTGAATCGGACAGCATTCATTGATATATGAAAAGTTTGACAACTTTCCATTAAGGAACACCTTAATGGAAAGTTAATGGACAAATTTGCATTTTATATAAATAAAAGCTCCATCACTCTAAAATAAATCACCCTAATGGCTATTTCTTTACATCTTGTACAATACTGCACTCATGCATTTGCCACATGATGGGCATGTGGTGTAGCTCATATTCTTTTATTTGATATCCAATATCGATGACTCTTTGATTATGTGCGTTCATGTGAAAGTATTGAATTTGCAAATATAATATCTTAAAGTAAGTAAATAAGATTTCATATAAATAATTACAATGGAAATACGTTATTTCATCAAATTTTCTGCATGAATACTTTCTATTGCACACAAAACTTAATTAATTCACTAACTCACAGTATTTGTGTGGTATTGACAAATAAAACATCAATACATCTAAATGGGGGATGGTTTAGTTTTTAATTTAAGGAAATACACTCAAAGAACGATGCATAATGGAATGAACAAACAGTCTTGGTTATAATTTCAAAACAGGAAATTGTGTAGACTTTTGTATTGCTGCTGAACATGAAGTTTTTACTTTTCATTTATTTAGTTCACATTGGTAAAAAAGTGCTAAAGTTTGATAAGATGGGGGTATACTAATCTTGTCATTCCGTTTGTAACACTTCGAAATATTGGTCTGCGACCCCATAAAGTATATACAGTCGAAGTGCTTATTGACATTTCTCTTAAATCTTTGGTTGTCAAAGTGGGTGGGAAAACCATTAGCCGGAAGTTGATTCCACATACGAACGGTCCGGGCGAAATAACGAAATAAGAATTCTCTCTATAATGCATTGTGCGTTCCGCTGGCCAATCAACTGCAAAGGGGTGTGAGTTCCTGGAATGTCTAGTATCCCTGACATACATCCTTACATCAGGAATAAGAAGACGAACACACACCATGAAAGTACCGATAGTACAGCGCCAAACAACCCACCTTGCGACGATGATGGAGGTTGGCAATAGAGTTGGATACCCCACTGTCCCCAATCAACGCCATCGCTCTCCTCTGTACACGGTCCAGTAGCTCCAGGAATGATTTTGAAGCTCCAGCCCATACATGTGAGTTGTACTCCATTTTCGGCCTTATGAGAGTGGTGTAGATGTTAAGAAGATCAGACGGAGTAAAGTAATTCTTACACCGTTTAAGGAAGCCTAAACACTTGAATGCTTCTTTCGACACTTCGAATACATGTTTAGCCCAACGGACATCACTTAAAATTTTCATGCCCAGAACATCAAGAGCTTCTGATTGGTCAACATCTACTCCGTTTATAGACAAAGATGATTGTAATGGGTCAACGAATCGTTTGTGTGACAACAAGCAGCACCGAGTCTTCCGTGCATTAAAATCAGAAATGGCCAGCAAATCCTGGCAGAGTGTTTCGTCCATAACCCGCCTCTTGTCCTCAATCTCTCGAAGACTTGGCTTATGGTCGAATGAGTACGAATGACAGAGATTACTGTCATTCGCAAATGAGTAGATCGGATTCGATGTCTGACCCAACAGATCGTTGATGAAAATTAGAAAAAGAGAAGAAGAAAGAACAGAGCCCTGGGGTACACCTGCGGTCAATTTGTGTTCATTGGATGAGAACCCATCTATAACGACTCGAATAATGCGATCTCTGAGAAAGCTCGAAATAAATCGAACGAAACCATTACCGACACCAAATGCGACAAGCTTTGATAATATTGCACCGTGCCAGACCCTATCAAATGCCTTGGAGATATCCAGAGCCACAACCTTACTCTCACCAAACTGGTGGATTGAGCGACTCCAACAGAAGTGCCATGAGGTCACCCGCAGAGCGATTTCTGTGGAACCCATACTGTTGGTCGCTAAGTAGGCCATTAGACTGATCTTCATGACCTTGGAGTTGTTGGAGGGTTGTTTGCCTCACCCTTCTTGGGTATTGGCTAAACGTTCGCAACCTTCCAACGCGCCGGAAAGACTCCCGCACGGTAGGCAAGATTGAAAAGGTTGCGTAAGAACAGCGTCGAAGAACACTTGCGTAAGACAAGTGTTGATATGCCATCCGGGCCCGGGGATTTATTTACGTCTAGATTTTCAAGAACCCTTTTAACTCCACGAGTTGGAAAAATTATTTGGGGCATGATGCCAGATACATTTTCGATTGAGGGGAGTGGTTGATTGCTATCCGGCAGGGAAGAGTTCCCTGCAAATATATCAGCCAACAGGTTAGCCTTATCAACCGGGTCAGTGAACGTTTGTCGTCCTTAACAAGATGGGGAATAGATGAAGAACTACCCTTTACTCTTTTCACGAACGACCAAAAGCTCTTACTTCCTCGTGTAGAATCAAGAACCTTAGTGCGCAAATGCTGTTCGTAAAGAAATTTTTCGCGCCTAAGCACATTAGCACACGAAGATCTTGCCGCAGCAGTTCAGTATTGGCATTTTTATCCGAGCGCCAGTTCCAGAATGCAACCTCTTTCGATCTGACAGCATCTCTGCATGTCTGGGGAGGAAGCAGTACGAAGAGCCGAATACGAAAAAGATGCTGAAACAATGCAGTGATCGGGGTTACCAAGAGGTGCAAGAGTATTAACTTCATACTTTTCAGGTTGTGAAGTTAAAAAAAGGTGAAGAGTATTATATTGGTGCCCTTGGACACATGCGATATGTGTCGGTTAGTTCACTAGTTGCGCCAAACCATTGTGCGCAGCGAATACGAGTTCATCGTATTGGCCCTCAGGAGTCGTATGACATTGAAATCCCCAGCGACAACGATTTCACAGCCCGGAAAATCCTCCAAAATATTTGTAATGGAATCAGAAAGGGCGTCAAAGCCGTTCATGGAAGCCTCCCTTTCTGAGTTTGGTCTTCTATATAAAAATCCGAAGTGCAGTATATGTGATCCAATCCCGAATATAACCCAAAGGAAGTTAAATTCAGGATCCTGTGAGTTTTTATTTGTTTTTTCAATTCCAACCCACAGTAAAGCATCTGAATACTCAGTCATCCTAAAGTTCTGAAACTTACTGGACACAGTAAACTGCGGAAGGCGTTTCTGTCTTTTTTTTAATTTTTGAGAGTATTCCACCCGATATTCCGCCCTCATCAACTTTTGATATAATATCACACTTTTCTTCAATAGATTAACCTTTAGGATTTGCCATTTGTTTTGCCTTCGCCGCAAATTAATTTAAACTAATATTGTTCCTTTTTTTGTTCGTAATTTTCCAATCAGTCGTCAGGCCACTACAAAAATTATTTTAGACTTATGCTATTTTGCATACCAATGTAACGCAAAGCAAACACAAAGCCTTGCTGGGTGTATACGAAAAACTAGGCGTAATTGTCAATGCAAATGTAATGTATTTTACAGCAATTTTTTTTTTGTGTCTGCCTGCGTCTAGTGTTATCATGCTACAGGCTTAAACAATTTTGGTATCGAGCTGAAATTTGGTACATATTCCTAGCATCCGTACACAGACTATGTTCTTAATAAGGTTAAGTGGGACGAAATTTGGATATACAGCGGTCAAAAAAAGTATTCATCATTCAATGTTTTTTTTAAAAAGTCTACAAAAGACAATTGGAATAAAAACATATTAAACTAATGATGCAGTAGTGCTTGTGTGATATATATGTACACAATTTCATTGTTTTTAAAGAAAAAAATAGTATTTATTGGAACAAAAAGGGCCATTTTACAGCTGAACACAAAAAATTAAACAAAAAAAGTATTCATCATTGCAAAAAAACAAAAAAATAAATAACATAATTTAAAAAAATTAATACTTTGTTATTCGACCACCGCGTCTTATAACTTCTTTTAAACGGTTTGACATCGATTGGACTAATTTAGCGGTTATATTTTGGTCTATATTAGTCCATTCCTCCATTATCACCTGTTGCATTTGACTCTTGCTCGAAAAATTGCGCGTTCTCAATTTGCGTTCGAGATGTTCCCAAAGATGTTCAATTGGGTTCAAGTCGGGACTTTGAGGAGGAGTTTTAATGACTTTGGGGCAGTTATACAGCATCCACATCTTGGTATTTAAAGCAGAATGTTTGGGGTCATTATCTTGGTAATATTGAAAGTTATTACCAAGCCCAAGTTTTACAGCACTATCTTTTAAATTCCTCTTTAAAATGTCAATGTAATACTTATGATCCATTACTCCATTAATAATTTCAAGATTTCCCGCTCCTGAAGCCGCCATACACCCCCAAACCATTAAACCACCTCCACCATGTTTTACAGTAGCAACTGTGTTTCGTTCTTCAAGCTCTGTATTTGGTTTTCTGTACACTATGACCTTTCCATCGCACCCAAAAAGATTAAACTTGCTCTCGTCTGCAAAAATGACTGTTTTCCAAAATGATTCGGGCTGTTTTACATACATTTTTGCGAAGTTTAGCCTTTTCACTCGGTTTATTTTATTTATAAAGGGCTTCTTACGTGCAGTTCTTCCTCTGTAACTATGCCTTTTGAGTGTATTTCGAATTGTTTGTGTAGTAACTTCCTTCCCTAAATATTCCATAGTGTTTTTACGAAGAATGGTCGCATTTGTCTTCGGAGTTTTCTGAACTTGCCGCACTAGCCAACGCACATCTCCAACTGAAAGTGCTTTTGGTCGACCAGATCTTGGTTTATTGTCAACAGTTTTCGTTTCTGTCCACTTTCTGATGATGGATTGTATAGTAGATCGTGGTCTATTTAATATTTCACTGATAGTTTTTTGAGTTAAACCATTCCTGTGGTGTTTTATTATCAAAACTTTTACCTCATCAGAAACCTCGTTTTGCTTACGACCCATTTTGACAAAAACTATATTTTCAATGAAATTAAATATTTGCTGTCAAGGGCAAAGCCTCCTTTACTAAATAAAACAGAAAAGGGGGATTCCCAAATAATATTTGAATTTGACTTTGATGATAGCACATCAATGATGAATACTTTTTTTGTTCTGTTTTTGGTGTTATTATATAAAATTGCATTTTTTGCGCTAATTAAATTTATTTTTTGAATTTATTTTAAAACATATTACGAAAAATAAACTATTGCATAAAACTGCATTATTTGTTTACTTTAAATTTTCTTCAATTACCCAAAATAAGTGAATTTATTATCAATTTTGCTAATGATGAATACTTTTTTTGACCGCTGTAGCTGCCGTATAAACCGATTTAGAGTCTTGAGCCCAAAAAAAGTGCATTAATTATCCAATTTTGCTGAAATTTCAAACGGTTAGTTTTTCTTGCCAAATATGGTCCCATTGCACTATATTTAGGTATAGCTGCAATATAGAACGTCATCTGGTATAGCGTCTTAAAGCAACAACATGGTCTTAAGGCCACAAAGTGTGCAATTATAACCCGATTTCACTTAATTTGGAACAGTGAGTTGTGGTCCAGATCGTACAATATTTAGATATAGCTGCCAAATAGAGCGATATGGTGATTTTGGATCTTAATCCTACAAAAGCCCTATTGTTTATCCGATTTTATTGAAATTCGGACCCCTTGATATCAATGCCTTGACATCAATGATTTTATGTGAAAAATTTCGGTCAGATCTGGAGGTATTGGTGCGTTATAGAGGCTCAAGAGTTCAAACCTGAAGTTTGCTTTATATTAAGTGGTGTCACTCTGCGGCAAGCCGATCGCATTGAGCTGTAAGTTGTATCGGACAGCACTTATTGATATGAAAGAAGTATCAACTCTGGTCCTAAGTGGAATGTTCATGGGAAAATTTGCAATATAAGGATATGAACCGATTTGGACCATACTTGGTATAGTCGTTTAAAGTCAAACAAAACAATTCTTCATTTCCCCCTCCATAAGCTGAAGATTCAGCTCATTTACAGTTCCAAACGTGCAAAATTTCAAGCAGCTAGCTTAACTCCTTCGATAGTTAACGGGCTTTCGACATTCATTCATACGGACGAACATAGCTACATAGAATTAATATGTGAAGACAGTCAAGAATATATATATATACTTTGTTGTATCTTAATCAATACTCCGATGAGTAAGAAACGGAATAACGAAATTACTCATTCGACCATCATATGGTGGAGTGTATAAAAATAGGGGAAGAATTAGGATGAATACCTAGAAAAATATGAGGTGTGTAAGTAGATGGACTATCATTTCTAAACTCCCAACTGTCCCCAAGGAATTACCTTGCCTTCTCCAGATTATGACAAAACTACCTATAATCAGACCTATTCGAAATAGTATTTTTAGGATATCAATGCTGAAATTACATATACCAACGACTACTAAAAATATTAGAGAAATTTGTTTAGCTCTAATTCTTAGGTTAATCAAGTTAATCTTAATGATCGGAGACTTTTCTTGCCATGGAAAAGGAAAGCCACTGTACGACGCATTTTGCCCCTTTGTATAGAGAGGGAGGCTGTTAAGGTACTTGGGATGTGGAGGCTTCAAAGGCCTCACATTGGTAGACAGTATTTATATTGAAGTTATCACGAAAAAGCTGCTGCGAAATAAAGTTCGACTCTTTGTCACTCTCATAGTCCCCTTTCAATACATGCGTTGTGGACTTTCATTCCATACACCAACAATTGCTTCCAGCACACATGTCTCCAGATGTCGTAAACAACATTAATGGATTTAGTCAAGAAGGTAGATTGTCGCAGCCAGCGACAAGCGAAGTATATTAAACAATGTTAAAGATATTGAAACTGTTGATGAAGAAAGTCACGAATGTGTTGAATGATTCGCTCTAAAAGTTTTGGAGTAAATCCGAGTTCTCCTAATTTAGCTTCAAAAAACAATCAATATTCAAACTAAGCTAATTTAGTGGGTGTCAACATTCTGCCCCAATGTTTTGCATAATACACATATTGTTTAACACCATGAATAATAAAATATTCAGAATAAGTTAACAAAAATGGGTTCCAAACTCTAGCCCAACAGAATACAATGTTGAACACTTTTTCAATGCAATTTTTACGAGTAGCACGCTTATATAAAAGAATATATCTATCTATAAAAGAAATGTAGATTAACTAGTAATGTGTTTTAAATTAAATATAACTTTACGATTCCACTTTATTCAATTTATTGGAATAATGATTTAGTTTGAATATTGAATATTGAATATTTGTTTGTTTGTTTGAATATTTCAATGTAGTTTTAAATGATGCAACTTTGATGTATATTGAAAATTAAAATTAATTTAAAAAAAAAAAAAAAAAAAAATAAAATAAGGAATTTAAGTCTGTATATTTATTTTCCTTACGACTCTTCGTTTGTTCCATTATACAGCTGGCAATACTGTTATACTGATAAAAGTGTTTTCTTTGAGTGTATATTTCCTTTTTATAATACTAAGTAATCTTCTGTGAGTTGTATGTTGGCTTTGTCTTCTCTATGTTTCAACATAAAACCAGCATCTAGTTTATGAAAATAATTCTAAGCAGGTAAAAACGGATTTGGCCCTTTTTAAAATAACTATCTTTGTTGTTTAGGTTTTTCTCGAAGACTTCTCTAATAACACCTATTAGAAAGTGGTCAAATTATGATCGATAATCGCCTGTATTCGGCGCATACACTCCTTCTGGCGTGCCGATGTATTATCGATAAGCTGTTCAATGAATTGGCTCAGTTCGTTGGTGGTATTGTATGGAACATCTTGGGTACATGATATGTATCGGTTGAAAATATCTGTGTTTATGGGTTTTGAGCGATAGGTTTCCTCACCCTGCTGCAATTTACTTAGATTTTGAGCGGAGGCCAGCAGTTTCGATTTTATCTTTTGGTAGGCATGCAATTCCTGTAAATTCATGTAATCAGTACTTGAGATGTCGATGGTATTCGGTGAGCTGGCCTCTGAGGCGGTGTTCGGCGCCTTCTTGGTTAGCATCATGCGAATGTGGTTTTTGCGTTCCGATACAAAGTTACCTAGTAGATAACCTGCGAGTAAAAATTCAAAAATACTACATTGACCAGGTGGGATCTCAAAATATGCCTCCCAGTTTCCTCTTACCGGATATCAGCGTAAAGAACGCTATTGTCAGTACCAAGCTAATACAGGTTCTTTTCGTGACGTACTCCCGATACTCGGAGGAAGTGTTGGCGCGCACTGCAGTTTCATAACTAAGCACTTGATGCATTTTTTTGTGTATTTTATTTGCTATTGTTGTTCTTTGGTTTAGGCTAAAGTAAAAGTTTTCCAGTGGATTATGTGGAAGTTTCCATTTCCAAGTACTCGTAGTTGTTGTTATTTCTTAGCGTAAGTGTTGTTTGGCGCATCGTCAAAGTTTGTCTACTTAAGTGGAAGTTGCTTTTGAGCTAAGCTGCAAAAAAAAAAGTTCAAGAAAAAGAAAAATGTTTTGAGGATTTTCCTGTTACATCGTTAAGGTCAAAATAAATAAAATTTGCAGGGGAGAACAGTTAGGTTGATTTATTTTGTATGCTTTCCAAAGTATAACAAGCATTAAACTGAATAAGAAATAAAACTAAACAACGATATGAGATTTTTTGTGTCAATGGCCCAATGATATCGTTAACATTGACTCGATTCGATACAACGCACAGTGAGAGAAAATCGAAAAAAAGTAGTAAAATATATGTCGTTTGATAACAAGTTGAGATATCTCTATGAAATTTGAAATGGTTAGAGCTGAGATGCTAGCGGGATCGTGTGCAACTTTCAAGGCCCCAGGCTTTTCGGGCTCCTTTTGGCAGTCCCGGACCCTCTCCCTTACCCCCATTTTCAAAAACCCCATATCTCGGAGTTGGGTGTACCGATTTAAGCGAAACTTTGTATGCCACCTTATACCCCAAAAACGCGAAATTGATCAAATAACCTCATCCCAAAACCCACCCGAACGGACATGTTTACGATTGGGTCAATAAGGGTAGACAATGAAGGGTATTTAAGAGTAGAATGCGAACTTGGCATAAAAATGGCACCCTAAGTGTCGGGGGGATACCCCACCCCCAATAACACCACTCAACAGGACACTTTTATCGCTTTGGGCAATATGGGTATCAAATGAGAGGTTTTTAAGAGTACATATTTGCCATAAAAATTTTACCTTTAGTGTCGGGGGTCCCCACCCCCAAAAACACCACCCAACATGACACTTTTACCTCTATGGGCAATATGGGAATCAAATAAAAGGTATTCAAACGTAGAGTATAAATATGATATAAAAATGTATTTCTTGGTTTCTGAGGGGCAGAATGACATCCAAAACATCCCAACAAGACATCTAAATTGATTGGGACAATATGGATATCAAATGGAGGGTATTTAATAGTATAGTAAAAAGCTGATATAAAAATTAATTACATGGTGTCTGAGGCGCCCCACCCCCCAAAAGCCCCTCAAGAGAACATATTCACCGGTTGGGATAATATGGGTATCATGTAGATCTCGACATTTTTTTTCTTTAGTAGGAGAATACACTCTTTACAACTTTACAAAAAAAAAAATCGTGCTATAGCACGATGCTGATATCGTTTCATGGTCCGCCCCTAAACTCCCTTCAAACTGACCATGTTCGCCTACTATGGCAATATGGGGCTCAAATGATAGGTATTTAGGGGTAGTGTCACCCCATAAACTCCACCTCAACCACGAATTTAACAGTAGAGCACGATTCTGATATTTTTTCAGGGCTAAGTGCGTGGTTACTGCAATTTGCCGTCCAACCCTACATACCCCTCAAACTGGACATATTTGGTGATTATGGCAAAAATCCACAACCACACATATGTACCGACTATAGCAATATGTAGCTCTAATTTGGTTTGTGGGAGTAGAGTATGAATCTGATATCCACTTTCGGGGCAAAGGTTTTCGCTACTCCAATCCACCACCAAAACCAAAAGAATGAAGTAGATCTAACATCCAAACCACAATATGATAACCACATTGGGGCGAAATATCTGAAAGGCCGTACCATCACCCACAAACATGACTTTTTTTACTGACCTTGCCAATATAGGGCTCAAATAAAATAAGAGAGTGAAATAAAGTGCAGTGGAGCGGGCCCTGTCCAGCTAGTTTATACTAAATGTGGCTTTAATGGGCCTAAGATATTGTTGAATGGGCCTAAGATTTTGTTGAATGGGCCTAAGATTTTTGCGACAGGACTTTTTTTAGAACTTTTATAGACCGATCGCTCGATTTAAGGTCTTGGACCCATTAAAGGCGCATTTATTATCGAATTTCGCAGAAATTTGGTGTAGCGAATTGTATTAGGTCCTTCAACATCCCTGTTCAATACGGCCCAAATCGGTCCAGATTTGGATATAACTGTCATATATACCGATCTCCCGTCTTAAAGTTTAAGACCCATAAAGATGAATTTATTAACCGATTTTGCTTAAATTAAGCACAATGAGTTACGTTAGGCACTTTGACATTCGTACCGAATTTGGTCAAGATCGGTCTTTATTTGGATGTAACTGCCGTATACACGGATCTCTTAATTAATAATCTAGTGCGCATTTAATGTCCGATTTCGCCAAAACTTTGGACAGTGAGCGGCGATATAGGTTCCTTGATATCCCAGTTCAAATAGCCAAGATCGGTTTAGATTTGGATATATCTGTGATATATACCGATCTCCTGATTGAAGGTATTAGGCCCATAAAAGGTGAATTAATTACCAATTTCGCTGAAATTTAGCCGAATATGGTCAAGATCAGGTTGCATTTAGATATAGCTGCCATATCTACTGATCTCCCAACTATGTTCTTGGGATCATAAAAACACGTTTATTACTCGATTTCGCTGAAATTGGACACAGGAGTCTGTGTTAAACTCCTCAACATTCTTATTCAATATGGCCTAGATCGTTATATATTTAGATACAGCAGCGATATAGACCAATCTCCCGATTTAAGGCTTTGGAGCTATAAAAGGTGCATGCCTTTTAATGTTTTTGTCTCTTTTAAAGGCGCAGGGGATGCCCCCCATATTGCGTATATAGATGGCGTGCCCCCCTGCATTGCGTTGGAGAAGATAGTTAAGGCTTGGAGGGGTGAAAAGGGAGTAGTGACTGTCAATATTTGTCTTCAATTTCTGGATGTAACAGCTGATGAGAAGGCAATTAGCCGGAAATCTAGTCCACAAACGAACTGTCAGTGCAAAAAAATAATTTTCTCGGTAGAGCATGGCCCGGTCAGCTGACCAGTCGATCACAGACCGTTGCGAGTTTCGAGTAAGTCTAGTTGACAAACCACCAAACAATAGAGTTGGATACCCTACTATCTCCAACCAACACCATCGCCTCTGTACGCGGTCCAAAGAGGATCTCGAAGTCCCTTCCCATACATTCGTGTTATTTTATTGGCTAGTGGCAGCTGGGTAAAAATATTACATTATAATTTTAATAACCATTAAGTATAATCAGGAAGATGCAAATAAAAGAACAACACCAGTAAGCTCACATGCACCCATAGTGATAGGCAAAAGTCTATATAGTAAGGTAATCGCCGAACGCACAGTAATTGATTCTGATAAGGCATCACTATATTCCGAAGACGAATAAAATAACGATGAACCCGCAGTAACAGTTTCTGTATTCACGCACAATCAGTAGGCGCACACGATTCCGCAGTAGCGAATGGATCGATAACCTTGTCAAATCCGCAGTACTCCGCCTTTCGTTTGCTGTACGTAGCAAATTTGCAAATTTTGCCCATGAACATTCCACTAAGCAACAGGGGCGAACTTCTCACATATCAATGAGTGCAGTCCGATTCTAGTTTAAGCTCAATGATAAGTTGCCTATTTTTTATAGCCGAATCCGAACGGCGTGCCGCAGTGCGACACCTCTTTGGAGAGAAGTTTTACATGGCATAGTACCTCACAAATGTTGCCAGCATTAGGAGGGGAAAACCATCGCTGATTTCAGATGGTCTCGCCTGGATTCGAACCCAGGCGTTCAGCGCCATAGGCGGACATGCTAACCTCTGCGCTACGGTGGCCTCCACATTCACAAAAATATTGCATACTGCCGTCACATACTGGACCAAACGGCGAGAAAATTGGAATTAAGTCCAAATATTTTTTATCTGTTGATCTGAGCGGTAGAAATTGATCAATTTTTTTAAGAAGCTGCCATATAAGGGTACATTTCACATATACAGATTTTTACACCGAGTTTAGTGATGTCTATGTGGTATGTAGAGTATACAGAATCTGAGCTGGAGAATGTTTTATATATCGTCGAATAGGTATATAAATTTCTCTAAAAAAACTACTTATAGGTTTTATAGAGGAAGTGATAAAGAATATGAATTCTTTACATATATATGCAATAAAAAACTTGGTTTTTGAAAGTAAAAATAGCACTACTTGAAAATTTACTTTTTTTAGTAATTTGGCTGCCACGACCTTATTTATGGCTAGGATATGACGAGACATAGCATACATTTTTGTTTTTTATACCCTACACCACTACTGTGGTACAGGGTATTATAACTTAGTGAATTAGTTTGTAACACCCAAAAGGTAGAGAGATAGACCCATTGGCAAGTATACCGATCGACTCAAAATCACTTTCTGATTCGATTTAGCTATGTCCGTCTGTCCATGTTAATTAGTGTACAAAGTACAGGTCGTAGTTTTCATCCGATCTTCATCAAATTTGGTACAGGCATGTTTTTCGGCCTTGAATCGAAGCCTATTGAAATTGGAGAAAATCGGTTCAGATCCGGATATAGCTCACATATATATGTTCGTCCGATTTTTAGTAATAATGCAATAAAATGGTCATGTGGTACCCGATTCTGAATTTCATGGAAATCGGTTCAGATTTAGATATAGCTTTCATAGGTATATATCGCCCGATTATCACTCCTAGAGCCACTGCAAGCACATTTATTGACCAATCTTGCCAACATTTTGCACAACGTTTTCCTCGACGACTACCACAATATATATAGAGTTTGGTCAAAATCGATTCAGATTTAGATATAGCTCCCATACGTTCGTCAGATTTTTTGTAATTTGCCATAATTTGTCATAATCTTGTCATTTGTCAACCGTAGTTTTTACAGTTTGAACATATTTGCTCGCCGAGGTCCATCAAAATTGGTTCAGAATTGGATATAGGTCCCACATTGTACTTTTAGATGTAGGGTATTCCTTACTTGTTAAAATTTAAAAAGTCCCAATGGAACTTTTTTACTAGTGCGAAACTTTTGAAATTTGGTAAAAAAAAATTGTCGTATTGGTCTTAAATAACGGGGTCCATTTGACATGGTCCGCTAATGATTGTTCTTGGTCGAAAATGAAATCGCGATACGGATAGCCAGTCAATTGCTTCCAGCAACAACAAACTTTTGCTGACTTTTCAATGTTATTTGCTATGCTATACCATGAATAGAAAGCGTTAAACAATGGTCTATAGCCGGACAATATCCTACAATGGAATCTCAATTTGAAAATATGCTCAATCAAACATCATGTGACAAGAAGTTTGAAGGTCACTTCCATCACTTTTACAATGACTTAATATGCACTTTCACTTTCAGTATTGTGCGGCGGTAAGCAAACATTATTGACCTGATTGAATTAGGCCTCATCCACTTCGCTGTAATGATGGATGTAGTATATTGTTTATGCATGGATAGTCTAATTCATTTACATGTAACCATGTCCTTGTGTATTAGGAAGGATGTTTAAATTTAATGCTGCCATGAAGTTTTTGCACTACAGTTGGTGCAGTAGAGTAGACCACGAATCATATATCAATATTCAGGACCAACTGTATGGGGGACGTTCCAACACAATAAAAACCCACAAATAGGACGTAATTACTCACCAAGACAATTTGGGTCTTCAAGACAGTGGAGCTCGATATTGATAGTTTTTGGGGTCCATACCCCAAACCGGACATATATGGTGACTTTAGCAATAAGGGGCTTAAATGAAAGGTATTTGAGATTAGAAAACGAATTTGATATCTAATTTCGAGGCCAATGCCAATATGGGGTTTAAATAAATTATATTTAGATACATGAGAATAGAGCACGTAGTTGATATCTTTTCAGGGGTTAGTGTCTGGGGGATCACCCCTCTGCCCAAAACACCCCCAAATCGGGCATATTTAACAACCATGTCAATGTGGGGCTCATATAAAATTGATACCCACTTTCGGGACCAATTTTTTAGGGGTCTACCCCTTTCCCAAAATGGATCACAAACAACAATTATTTACTCACCAGGGCTCAAATGAAGGTATTTGGGAGTTGAATACGAAAATCCAACTGTGGGACCATGTATTTGGGGCACCGCTCTTTCATCAAAAACCTCCCAAAGGGTAAAAATTTGCCGACCATGCCATTATGTGGCTCAAATGAAAGGTATTTGAGATTGGAAAACTAATTTGATAATCAATTTTGGGGCCAAGTGTTGGGGGGAGGCCTCATCCTATATACTCTACTTAAACCAATGACAATATGGGGTTTAAATAAATGGTATTTGAGACAAGAGCACGATGCTGATATTTTTTCAGGGCCAAGTGTCTAGGGGACCACCTCACCCCTGTAAACACTCCTAAATCGGACATCATCAGAATATCGGGCGAAAATAAAGTCTTTTTAGAATGGCAATAAACCCTCCGAGCGAATTCGTGGTTCAATAAATATCACAGGGAATTCAGATTAAGGCACTTATATTGTTATATTGTCAGTCCAACGATATCCATATCCTTTTTTCGTAGCATGGCATTTCACTAAAAGCTCTTTTTTTGTCGAAAATAAATAATCAAAGTATAATTTTGTGCCACATAAAGTAAAAGAAGGCGCAGCGGAGCGGGCCCGGTTCAGCTAGTAATATTATAAAGCAAAACACATTTTCTGTTTAACTTTTAACAGGAAACCCTACGGTCTGCAGCCGGATAATATCTAATTGCATGAATTATTTCAAGACCGAATAAATTTAACGCAAAACGACTTCTAGAAATATTAATTTTTTCTGTAAAAGTCTCTAATTTAATAAAGCCATGGTTCACAGTGATGGTTATTTAACTTTTGTCCCCTTTAAATCTTACGTCTATTTATTGCTACTTCCAAAAACAAATTCACCCTAATGTTCAATTACCCAGAGAATATTTGTTAGTGAACATAACCCTCAAAGTGTGTTATTCTAATTAACCGTCATGCCAATTTGATTTGGTGTATCTGCTTTTACATAAGACCTCATAAATACGTAAATTTCAGCTGAAATCATATTATTGCGACAGACGCATCAATACACAAGGACGACAAGGACGAAACCATAGAAATAATCAAATTCATAATTATTTTTTTATCCCTACTCTCTGTAATGATAGTAAGTACGTGTATGTGCCTTGCGAAAAGTTTGACTTTGCGTTGTATAAAAGTTGCTCTTCACATGTCATGTTTATCTGTGGTTGCCTGGACACCATACAATTAAGACCATAACAGAACATCGCATATAATGAAATTAAAGCATTGAAAGTAGGTTAACAGAAATAAGTTGTATTAAACAAACATACCATGAGGAAGTATCGTCCTTGAATGCAGGTGCAGTGTTTGAAAAGCATCTATGATACAATTTTGTTATGATTTGTTGGGTCTTAGAATGTATATCAGTGTTTAAATCAACAATGAAAGTGTGAAAATGTACCTTAAAGACTCGCAAACGACTGCATATTTGGAGAAAAGTGTCTAGGGAAGTCTATTCTTTAAGGCAAGTAAGAGCGTGCTAAGTTCGGCCGGGCCGAATCTTATATACCCTCTACCATGGATCCCATTTGTCGAGTTCAATGCGGTATCTCTTTTTAGGCAAACAAAGAATATTGAATAAGAACTGTTATGCTATTGGAGCTATATCAAGTTATAGTCAGATTCGGACCATAAATGAATGCTGAACATTGTAGAAGTCATTGTGTAATATTTCAGTTCATTCTGTTAAGAGTTGCGCCTTGTAGGGCCTCAAGAAGCAAAATCGGAAGATCGGTTTATATGGGAGCGGTATCAAGCTATTGATCGATTCAGACCATATTAGACACTTATGAGAAAAGAAGTTGTAGTAAATTTCAGCCAAATCGGATGATAATTGCGCCCTCTAGAGACTCCAGAAGTCAAGATCCCAGATCGGTTTATATGGCAGCTATAACAGGCTCTATACCGATTTACGCCATTCTAATCACAGTTGTTGGATGTCATAATAAAACACCTTATGAAAAATTTCAGCCAAATCGGACGAGAATTGCGCCCTCTAGAGGCTCAAGAAGTCAAGACCCAAGATCGGTTTATATGGCAACTATTGGGTTGCCCAAAAAGTAATTGCGGATTTTTCATATAGTCGGCGTTGACAAATTTTTTCACAGCTTGTGACTCTGTAATTGCATTCTTTCTTCTGTCAGTTATCAGCTGTTACTTTTAGCTTGCTTTAGAAAAAAAGTGTAAAAAAATATATATGAGATTAAAGTTCATTCTAAGTTTTATTAAAAATGCATTTACTTTCTTTTAAAAAATCCGCAATTACTTTTTGGGCAACCCAATATATCAAAACATGGACCGATTTGCGCCATACTTATCGCAGTTGTTGGAAGTGATAACAAAACACAACATGGAAAATTTCAGTCAAATCGAATGAGAATTACACCCTCTAGAGGCTTAAGAAGTCAAGACCCAAGATCGGTTTATATGGCAGCTATATCAAAACATGGACCGATTTGGTCCATTTGCTATACCAACAGACCTACACTAACAAAAAGTATTTGTGCAAAATTTCTAGCGGCTAGCATTACTCCTTCGAAAGTTAGCGTGCTTTCGACAGACAGACGGACGGACATGGCTAGATCAACTTAAAATATATATAAACCGATCTCCGGCCTTGACATTTTAAGTCCCTACAATCCCCCACTTTCTTCTGATAAGGCTGAAATTTGGCACAATATCTTCTTACATCCGTGCCAAGTATGATCCGAATCGATATACAATAGAAACTGATATAACACCCATATAAGCCGATCGCCGAATTTGACTACTCGATGCGCTAGAAGCCTCAATTTTCAACCGATTTGGCTGAAATTGGGTATATGATATACCCTTATGCCCTTCAACACTCACGCCAAAACCAAATTGAATAAATATATATAGTCCTATATAAACCGATCTACAGATTTGAATTAGCTTTTGCCCGATTCAGATGAAATTGGGTGCATGAAGGACAAATTAGGTACATGAGGAAAAACCGATAACCCGATATGGCTTCTTGAGACTATAGAAGCCACAATTAATACCCAATTTATTGGTTATAAAATAATTCAAACAAAAACTGAATTAACAAGGCTATTTTTTTACCAGAATCCATGGTGGTGGGTACCCAAGATTCGGCCTGGTCGAACTTAACACGCTTTTATGTGTGTGTGTTTTTTTTTTAATTCCGGACCTTTGTTTTCCAAAACATAAAAGGCAATCAATAATATTTGTTTTATTCAACTATGCGACCAAAAAATTACTATGGTAGATATTTGGAATCTGCTCTGATTTTTAAATCATACTTTGATTGACAACAATTCAGTGCTACCCACTCTAATATGCCATCTACATGTCAAAGCAGAGTTCGGGTCAATCAAATAGCAATGAGTGACACTATACCCCATATCATCACAGCATGAGTTTTAATTCCATTTCGTTGGAAGAGGAAAGCATTGATACAATGGTTGAATAGTTCCATAGATATTTGCCCTTCAATGCTTATCTCATGGCCAACTGCTGTTTACGTCCATTGCAAAGCAGCATGTGTCGAAATGTGGTCATCATCATCATCTCTATCGCCATCAACGTCACCGTCAATGTCTGTAACCAAAGAGCTTATTAGAAAATATTAAATAAAAAATTAATTCTAGAAAACGGGGTTAGAACAATAAAGTGACAATATTAAAGCCAAAACGCCTTTATGTTACAACTTTAGTCTCTGAACCGGTCGACTCTCAGCAAAAGACATACACAAATGTCATTCGTATATGTCAATCTCACAACCTTTTTTATACCCACCACCGAAGGATGGGGGTATATTCATTTTGTCATTCCGTTTGCAATACATCGAAATATCCATTTCCGACCCTATAAAGTATACATATTCTTGATCGTCGTAAAAATCTTAGACGATCTAGCCATTTCCGACCGCCTGACCGTCTGTCCATCTGTCCGTTGAAATCACGCTTTAAAAATAGAGATATTGAGCTGAAACCTTGCACAAATTCTTTTTTTGTTCATAAGCAGGTTAAGTTCGAAGATGGGCTATATCAGACTCTATCTTGATATAGCCCCCATATAGACCGATCCGCCGATTTAAGGTCTAAGCCCATAAAAGTCAGATTTATTATCCGATTTTGCTGAAATGTGGGACAGTGAGTTGTGTTAGGCCCTTCGACATCCCCTTTGACCAGATCGGTTTGGATTTGGATATAGTTGCCATATAGACCGATCTCTCGATTTAAGGTTTTGAGCCCATAAAAGGCGCAATTATTGTCCGATATCGCCGAAATTTGGGTCAGTTAGTTATGTTAAGGCCTTCGATATCTTTCTTCAATTTGGCCCAGATCGGTTCAGATTTGAATATATAGCTGGCATATAGACCGATCTCTCGATTTGAGGTCTTGGGCCCATAAAAGACGCATTTATTGTACGATTTCGCCGAAATTTGGGACATGTTAGGCCTTTTGACATCCCTCTTCAATTTGATTCAAATCGATCCAGATTTGGATATAGCTGCCATATAGACCGATCTCTCGATAAAAGTTATTTTGCCCATAAAAGGCGCATTTATTGTCCGCTTTCGCCGAAATTTGGGACAGTGAGTTACGTTAGGCCCTTCGAGATCGTTCTTCAATTTGGCCCAGATCGGTCCAAATTTGGATATAGCTGCCATATATTGTAGACAGATTTCACGATTTAAGGTTTTGGGACCATAAAAGGCGCATTTATTGTCCGATGTCGCCGAAATTTGAGACGGTGAGTTGTGTTAGGCCCTTCAACATTCTTCTCTAATTTGGCTCAGATCGGTTTAAATTAGGATCTAGCTGCCATATAGACCGATTTCTTGATATAAGTTTTTTGGCCGCATTTATTGTCGGCTTTCGCCGAAATTTGGGACAGTGAGTTGCGTTCTCATCGACAACTTTCTGCAATTTGGCCCAGATCAGTTCAAATTTGGATATAGCTGCCATATAGACCGATCTCTCAATTTAAGGTTTTGGGCCCATAAAAGGCTCATTTTTATGAGATTTCGCCGAAATTTGGGACAATATGTAAAGTATGCATTTTTCACAGGATTTTGACGAAAGGTGATTTACATATATACCCAAGTTGGTGGATATAGTATTACTTTAAAGAAAGGTATTCCATAAGATTATTTCTAAAGACAAAATTTCGATAAAATTTTCTTTTAAGATATAATTTTAAAGAGATTTTTCTAAACACAAAATGTTGATCAAATTATCTCTTAAGACAAGATTTCGATCAAAATTTCTCTAAAGACAAAACTTCAATTCAGCTTTTGCTAGAAACTAAGCTTCATTCAAATTCATTTCATATAACAAAATTTTAAGATTTTTTTAACAAAATTTAATGAATATTTTTCTTAAAAAAAAGTTTCAATAAGATTATTTCTAAAGACAATATATCGATAAAATTTTCTCTAAAAACATAATTTTAATGAGATTTTTTGTAAAGACAAAATTTCGTTCAAATTTTCTCTAATGACATAATTTTAATAAAATATTTTTTCTACAGACAAAATTTCAATGCCATTTTTTCTAATGACAATATTTCAGTGAAATTTTCTAAATATAAAATTTCAATGACAAAATTTTAATGGAATTTTTTCTATAAACAAAATTTCAAAGAAATTTTTTCTAAAAACAAATTTCAAAGAAATTTTTTCTAAAGTTGAAACATTTTTTTTCCATTCTATCCGGAGTCGGAGCGAATGTCCGGCATCAAGATTTAAGCCTTATGTTTCTTGAAATAAACTTTCCATCAAATCTTTGATTTTTCGATTTGTCCTCTACGAAAACTATCAAAAACTCGTTCTAAATAATTCTCTGGCTGTAGCATCTTCTTTGCAAATCCAAGTTTTATCGTCTTGAAGAACTTGTCAAGATTATGTCGAATACTTCACATTTTCGTGTTGTTCGTGCAAAAGTCCAAACAACAGCAACACATAATTACTTACGCAGTAACATAAAAGAATCGTCGTAAGTTAGAACTCAAGAAAAGCACGGAAAAGTTAATTTAAAACTGGGTGAACTTTAACATTTTCGAAAGGTTCACAACATGCTACTACTCTCCCTTTTGTAAAATGCCATTCCATTAAGTCTTGCAACTTTAGCTGGTTGTATAGAAATGTTTTCCTCAATTATTAAATAAAGGCATGCTTTATTTGAATGCTGCAAAACTTTTCACAATGAACTTGTAATTTAATTTTATTTCAAAGATTAAATAGGGAACAATGATTTTGAGAAAAGAAATAAGAAAAATTTCTTTAGAATTTCATATTTTAGGAAAATAATGCCGAATTAGCAAAATGTTTCTTTTTTTGTATTTATAAACCATTTTGAGGAAAACAAATCGTAAAGCAAACGAAGCGCAAAAAGATTAATTGCCTTTGTCAATGACAATATTTTACGCATTGCAAATAGCTTATAAATGATTAAAAAAAAGAAAGAAAATCGTCTGAGAATTTTAAACACGCTTAAGGAAGGACAAAAAAGTTCAAAAGGAATACAAGCAAAAGTTGGAAGTAATTAATCAATTACATTGAAGGAAGCACCAAATAAATCTTATATAAAGAGTGATTTTTTAGCCATTATTTTTTTGGCAACACTGGTCTAAACAGCTCTCACGCGTTTCGTATCACTGCCAATCATCTCCAGTTTGGTCTATAATTTAACCACGAATCATCTGACAAACGAACAACGCTTGCCAATTATTGAATTTTATTATCAAAATGCGTGCTCTGTTAAGAAATTTCATCGCGCTTCTTCAATTAAGCGTCAAAGTTCATTTTTGGCTCAATCGGTACGTAAATAAGCAGAATTGTCTATTTTGGAGTGCCAATTAGCCAGAAGCATTGTAAGAGCTACTAATGCATCCAGAATAAGTCAAAGTTTGGTGCGGTTTATGGGCTGGTGGCATCATTGGACCGTACTTCTTCAAAGATGATGCGAATCGTATCGTAACTGTGAATGGTGAGACCTATCCTGAGAGGAAATCCAATTTTTTTTACCCAAAATGCAAGAGTTTGACTTGCATGACATGTGGTTTCAAGTAGACGGTGCTACATGCCAAACAGTACGCGTAACAATGGACTTATTGAGAGGCGAGTTATTTTATTTTACCTTCGTGAGCGGTCAATTGGCCGTCTCTCTGTTGAAATCGCCGCCTAGATCGTGTGATTTAAAGCCTTTAAACTATTTTTTGTGGGCTATGTTATGTCCTCATGTCTTGGCAGATAAGCCCGCTTCAATTGACGCATTGGAAGACAACATTGAAGCATTTATTCATGAGATACCGGCCGAGATGTTGGAAAGAGTTTGCCAAAAATGAACTAAGCGGATAGACCATTTGAGGCGCAGTCGCGGTCAACATTTGCATTAAATAATCGTCAAACATTAAATTATATGGTCCATACTTTCGATTCAAATAAAGATTTCATGCATTGTTATACCCACCACCGAAGTATAGGCGTATATTCATTTTGTCATTCCGTTTGCAAGACATCGAAATATCCATTTCCGACCCTATAAAGTATATATATTCTTGACCAGCATAAAAATTTAAGACGATCTAGCCATGCCCGTCCGTCTGTCTGTTGAACTCACGCTACAGTCTTTAAAAATAGAGATATTGAGCTGAAACTTTGCAAAGATCCTTTTTTTGTTTATGAGCAGGTTAAGTTCGAAGATGGGCTATATCGGACTATATCTTGATATAGCCCCCATATAGACTGATCCGGCGATTTAGGTTCTTAGGCCCATAAAAGCCACACTTATTTGCTGAAATTTGGGAGAATGAGTTGTGTTAGGCCCTTCGACATCTTTCTTCAATTTGGCCCAGATCGGTTCAGATTTGGATATAGCTGCCATATAGATCGATCTCTTGATTTAAAGTCCCGCGCCCGAAAAAGGCGCATTTATTATCCGATTTTGCTGAAATTTGGGACAGTGAGTTGTGCCAGGTCCTTCGACATCCCTCCTCAATTTGGCTCAGATCGGTATAGACCGATCCCTCGATTTAAGGTTATGGACCCATAAAAGGCGTATTTATTATGAGATTTCGCCGAAACTTAGAACAGTGAATTGTGTAAGGCCCCTCGACATCTTTCTGCAAATGGCACAGATCGGTCCAGATTTAGATATAGCTGCTATATGGACCGATCTCTCGATTTAAGGTCTTGGGCCCATTAAAGACGCATTTATTGTCCGATTTTGCTGAAATTTGCGACAGTAAGTTGTGTTAGGCCAGTCGACATCCGTCTACAATTTGGTTCAGATCGATTCAGATTTGGATATAGCTGCCATATAGACCGATCTCTCGATATAAGGTTTTGGGTTCATAAAAGTTGCAATTATTATCTGATTGCGCCGAAATTTGGGACAGTGAGTTGCGTTAAGTTCTGCGACAATGTTTTGCAATTTGCCTCAGATTGGACCAGATTTGGATATAGCTGCGATATAGACCGATCTTTCGATATAAAGTCTTGGCCCCATATTTATAATCCGATTTCGCTGAAATTGGACACAGTGACTTATGTTAGGCTTTTCGACATCCGTGTCGTATATGGTTCAGATCGATCTAAATTTGGATATAGCTACCAAGAAAACCAACAGAACACTATATGCAAAATTTCAGCAAAATCAGACAAAAATTGCTCAAGGGCTCAAAAAGTCAAATCGAGAGATCGGTTTATATGGGAGCCTTAACAGATTATAGGCCGATTAGGACTGCACTTGGCATTGTTGTTAAAAGTATTAACAGAACACTACATGCTAAATTTCAGCCAAATCCGACAAAAATTGTGGCTTCCAGGAGCTCAAGAAGTCAAATCGGGAGATCGGTTTATATAGGAGCTATATCTAAATCTGAACCGATATGGCCTACATGAATATTAAATATCTGTGCAAATTTTTAAGCGGCTAGCTTCACGCGTTCGGCTGCTATCGTGATTTCGACAGACGGACGGACGAACAAACGGACATGGTTAGATCGACCCAGAACGTCGAGAAGATCAAGAATATACATACTTTATGGGGTCTTTGATGAATATTTCGAGATTTTACAATCGGAATGGCTAGATTAGTATAAACTCATCCTATGGTGGTGGGTATAAAAAACCATACGACAGGACGTTCAGAATTATTTCGGAACTGTCGGAACAAAAATTCCTACATACAAACAGTCCAGAAATCGTTCAGAAGTCTTTCGCACGTGTCGGAAGAAAAAAAAAACAAACATACGACAAGACGATCAGAAATCGTTCAGAATTCTTTAAGAACTATCGAAAAAATTGCTACAGCCAAGAACTCCACAAAAATAGTTCCGAATTCCTTTCGAACTGTCGGACGAAAAATTAAAAAAACTCATATGACAAGACATTTAAAAATCATTCAGAACTCTTTTCGAACTGTCGGAAAAAAATCCCACAGAAAATCAAACAGCGTTTGGAACGATTTCGATAAGATTTTGTCGGTAGAGTTCAGAACTTGTGCAGATGTGTCTGACACTCAAAATTTGGTTCACTAGGCATACAAGGCTAAAAACCAAAATTTTTTAAATTTGGTTTATAAATTAAAAGTCCACAGTGTAAAATAAATATTTTAAATTCATGCTACTGGTATATCAAAAACTGGAAGCTCAACTAAAATTTAAATAAAAACTTTCATCCATTTATGCAAATAAAGGGTGATTTTTTTGAGGTTAGGATTTTCATGCATTAGTATTTGACAGATCACGTGGGATTTCAGACATGGTGTCAAAGAGAAAGATGCTCAGTATGCTTTGACATTTCATCATGAATAGACTTACTAACGAGCAACGCTTGCAAATCATTTTCAGTGAATGGGCCCTATCGACAAATTTTATTTTATCGACAAATTTTGTTCAGCGATGAGGCTCATTTCTGGTTGAATGGCTACGTAAATAAGCAAAATTGCCGCATTTGGAGTGAAGAGCAACCAGAAGCCGTTCAAGAACTGCCCATGCATCCCGAAAAATGCACTGTTTGGTGTGGTTTGTACGCTGGTGGAATCATTGGACCGTATTTTTTCAAAGATGCTGTTGGACGCAACGTTACGGTGAATGAACACATTTCGAACCGAACACTGATTTTGGTAATAAAATTCAATGATTTGCAAGCGTTGCTCGTTAGTAAGTCTATTCATGATGAAATGTCAAAGCATACTGAGCATCTTTCTCTTTGACACCATGTCTGAAATCCCACGTGATCTGTCAAATACTAATGCATGAAAATCCTAACCTCAAAAAAATCACCCTTTACATACATGTTTACTTTTACATTTTTTTTTAGCATTTTGTTAATTGGCTTTAAATTTGGTTTTAATGCAAATTCTTTAATTCAAATGGTTTCATAAACTTTTCTTTTAATGTTGATTGCCTGCGTTAAGCACAAATCATTTAAACGTAGGCATTTTTTCATGCAAATGTTGACCGTGACTGCGCCTCAAATGGTCCATCCGCTTAGTCCAATTTTGGCATACTCTTTCCAACATTTCGTCCGGTATCTCACGGATAAATGCTTCATTTTTGTCTTCCAATGTGTCAATTGAAGCGGGCTTGTCTATATAGGCATGAGCTCTAACATAGTCCCTCAAAAAAAATTTTTAAAGGCGTTAAATTGCACGATCTAAGCGGCCAATTTACCGGTCCCGAACATGAAATAAAATGTTCACCGAACTCGCCTCTCAATAAGTCCATTGTTATGCGTGCTGTGTGGCATGTGGCATCTCACGATAGCGCTCACCATTCACAGTTACGTTACGATTCATCATCTTTGAAGAAGTACGGTCCAATGATGCCACCAGACCATAAACTGCACCAAACTATGACTTTTTCTGGATGCATTGGTAGCCCTTGTAATGCTTCTGTCTGATATTCACTCCAAAATCGGGAAATCTGCTTATTTACGTACCCACTGGGCCAAAAATTAGCTTCGTCGCTGAATGGAAGAAGCGCGCGATGAACTTTCCTTACAGAGGACTCATTATGATATTAAAATTGCAAGCGTTGTTCGTTTGTAAGACAATTCATGGTTAAATAGTGAAACAAAACACGAAACGTGCGAGGGCTGTTTAAAGCAGTGTTGCCAAAAAGATAATAGCTTAAAAATTACCCTTTACTCTTAAAGCAACCGTTGTACTTTGAAAGCCTCCTTTTTACTTTGAAAGCCACCGTAATAAAAATTATCTGTTCCAGCGGCTAGCTTTACGCATTCGACCGCTCGTGATCGTCATTTCCACAGACCGACGGACGCAACTAGATCGACTTAGAATGTCCGTTAGCATGTCCGCCTATGAACTCTTAGGTTCAAGAACATCAAAGAAAAAATATTTTAGCGGTGGTTATCCCCTTTTAATGCTGGCGACATTTGTGAGGTAGTGTACCATTTGGTATGGCAGCCATGTAAAAACTTCTCCAGAAAGAAGTGTTGCCCAGCAGCACGCCGTACGGACTTCTGGTTCGATTTTAATTTTTAAGCATGATTTGAATTCGTGACAAAATTTACAATGATTGTGATGCAAAAAGTGTCCACATCTGATAATTAATTAGTTAAAAGTTATGCAGTTTCGAAGTCAAAAAGGATGGGGGTATATTCATTTTGTCATTCCGTTTGCAACACATCGAAATATCCATTTCCGATTCTATGAAGTATATATATTCTTGATCAACGTAAAAATCTAAGACGATCTAGCCATGACCGTCCGTCTGTCTGTTGAAAATTTTTATTGTCCATAAGTAGGCTAAGTTCGAAGATGGGACGATGTCGCCGTAACTTGGGATAGTAAGTTGTATTGGGCCCCTCTACATCTTTCTGCAATATGGCCCAGATTGGTCCAGATTTAGATATAGCTGCCATACAGTCCCATCTCTCGATTTAAGGTTTTGGGCCCATGAAAGGGCCTCATTTATTGTGCGATGTCGCCGAAATTTAGGACAATGAGTTAAGTTAAGACCCTCGACATACTTGGTATTCTGCAAAATTCAAATAGAATTTTGAAAATATCTTTATTTGTTTTTTTCTTAAAATTTTTTCAATTTGAATTATCGTTTTCCGAAAATTGCAATTTTTCTTCATCTTGCGTTGTAAGTTTTGTTAGGAATCCAAATTATGATAAAAGTCGCACCACAAATCCCTTCGTAAATTGCAAACTGAAGCAAGTCTCGATCAAAATTGCAAAAAAAAGGTTAAGTCGATTATCCCCGAAACCAGTGGAGATATTGTAGACCTTTAGAGGACTTTTTTGTATGGATTTTTGAGCATTATCCATCTAAAAATTTAGAAGTACCCAAGACGAAGATTTGACAGCCCCAACAAATTTTCGAAATACCGTGATGACCAACTTTTAAGGGCCTGCCAAAAGGTGCCCAGACAACCTAAGACCTCTGCACACGATCTCGCTAACACCTCATCTATAATCATTTCAAATTTCAAAGGGATATCTCTACCCGTTCTTACATGACATAAATTTATCTAGTTTTTTTTAGATTTTCTCCCACTGTGCGACGGTAAAGGAAAAAATTTCAAATTTCAAAGGGATATCTCTACCCGTTCTTACATGACATAAATTTATCTAGTTTTTTTTAGATTTTCTCCCACTGTGCGACGGTAAAGGAAATAAATAAGATGATTGGCCTTGGTCTACCAACTGCTGAATTGATTGTTGGATATATGGCAGAGGCCACGGTCTATGTTAAGGTTGCACGCAAATTCAACGACATAATTATTGACATCGGACCGGTTAATGAGAAACGTACAGGGAGGATGAATGACACTGTCCATCAAGACTTCTTTGGAGGTGCCGTGTGCAGGAAGTCTCATACATGAGTAAAATATGACTTACCTGAAGGAGAATAACTTGGACATCTTTTTTACGGATGGATCCACCGTGAACAGTTTCACAGGATATGTTTTTTTTCATATAAATTCGAACACATCCAAATCATATCATACTGGTAAAAAGCTTATCATCCATTTCAGAGGAAATTTTAGCCTTCATAAAGCGTCGGAGTATGCAAATGAGAACGACATACTGAAAGTGGCTATCCTTACGGATAGTTTGAGTGGTATCCCGGCTATCCAGGGTGACAATTTTACGTACTCCTGATAATACAGTATGGGCAAGTTGTATATGCCAACAATGTGGAGTATATTTGAAGTCAAGATACACCCATGAGACCTAGAAGTCTAGAAGTGTAGAAGGCACAGCGGAGCGTGGAAATTTACCCGGTAGAATGGAATATACACGTGCATACGTTCGGTCCTCAAATGTAAATTTAAGGAAAGAAAAATTTACATTTCCTAGATTATACCATAATACTAAGCGGACTTTTTCGGCCGTACCTTGGGGGAACACCATAATACAGAATGTGCTCAAATCCGTGGAAATCTGTTTGAAAAGCCTGTTCATTTTACTTTCTTCATAGCAGTAACAGCATAATCAAGTCGAGTATTCGGTTACTGTACTAGCAGTTTACATATCTCTTCAAAATAATCATATTTTTAGATTCGGGACTTGAGAACCGAGGAACTTAGATCTGTTTTAGAATGCCTGACCATAATACGGTCCTACAAGCGGAGATTTGGGCGATCACGAAATGCGTGAAGTGGTGTGGTGCTAACGCGAGGAGTGTGAGCATCTTACGGAAGGTCACGAACAGTCTTACAGTGTAAGAAGGAGATTAACGACTTCTCTGAGGATGGCACAATCCGACTTGTTTGGGTGCCGGGCCATAACGTAGTAAAGAGGAATGATAGGGCTGACGATTTGGAGGTGTAGGCCAGAGGACTGTCGTCAATAAACTTGGTTGGCCCGAAGCCTTTTTGGTAGAGCTGGCAAAATATCGATTGCACTATCGATATTTAATTTGTTGGCTGAGTATCGATTGATATTTTTCCGATGGATACTATCGCAAAAGTTAATTTTTTTGCAAAACTAAAAAAAAATAAGCAATCCGGCACTGAAAGAATCCTTTAAGATACATTACGCCTGTAGAGGGCGCAATTTTCATCTGATTAAACTAACAATTTGTATAATGATTTCATTCATGACTTCTATTAGACTTTATTAACCTTAGTTTAATTTGGTCTGTGCATTGCTATTGCTTCTATATAAATCGATCTACCGATTTTAACTTCTCATTTTCATTTTAAATATGAGTGATGGGATATTACCGATAATATCGATACTATCGATATTTATTATTAATGTTGCGATTATCGATAGTTTGTCAGCTCTACTTTTGTGTCGACGCAGTAAGAGTTAAAAGCGTGGGCGACGAGCGCGCAGGTATCAATGTGGAACAACGAAAATGTCGGTAGGGCGTCGAAATTCCTATGGGGTAAAAGGACGAGACTATTACTGAAAGGAAGTTAGAAGGAGTTCAGAATAGCTTTTGATATCATAACGGGACACATAGGGCTACGAACTCACTTATGCAAAAGTGAGTGATGATGAGACGTTGGAGCATTTCCTAGCTTTCCCGATTAAAAGACCCCGGTACTTAGGTGGGGACATAACACCTGACATGAACCAACTGAAGGGAGTGGTATGGAACACAACTAAGGATTTTGTAAGTAGCACGGAATTCCTAACTAAAAGTTTTCTTTTTCGAGGATACTTTTTTAGTTTTTAGAGCACATAACAAGGCGATTACTGGCTTAGGTGTATGTCCATAATGGATTAATATTCGCACAATCTTTTCAACCTAACCTATTCGATTCGATATTACCAGATGAGGTGTCGAACTGGTGTTTGGGGGAATTCTAGTTTTCCTAACTACTATATTGACGCAACGAAGTCTATTGCCCTCCTTACGTTATAAATTTCAAATTAGCTCCTCAACATTCCAGTAAGGAATAGGGGCAAACTTCCCACACATCAATGAGTGCTGTCCGATACAAGTTTAAGCTCGATGATAACGGAGCTTCTTTTTATAGCCGAGTTTGAACGGCGAGCCGCAGTGCGACATCTCTTTGAGAAAAAGCTTTAATTCGTCATAGTACCTCACAAATTTCCACAATGACGATGGGCAACATTCAACCCAACTGAACTTAACACCTTATTGGCTAATCTGTGGGAAATGTAATATTGAACTGAAGTCAATCCACATATCTGTCAGGCAATCTGTTAATGACAGAGTTGAAAAAAAGTATTGCTGACTAATTACAAAATTTGTCCAGAATAAAAACTATTATTGTTTTTTTTTTTTTTGTTTAAGAACTATAATAAACATTAATTACCACACATACAATGTTCTTCCACTTCATTAGTTATTAATTTAATATTCAATTCATATCATTCAATTAAACACCATTCGACAATTGTATGGTATGTCGGTTAAAAAACCATTAAATGCGGACCCATCCTACAAATGTTTGAAGTTGGAATTGAGAACGCAGCAACAGATAGTTAAACTAATGGTCGTAGACCGTTTTTAATTAAGTGCCACAACAATGGCGACTTTTTTTTTATTTCCACTTAACAAAGGTAATTAATACGATGCCAGTTGGGGCCGAGGATAGCCAAACACACGCACGCCTACACCCACCACGACATGGTGATACCAAAAGGACGTATGAGCATTGGTGCCATCAACTTCTGTTGCAGACAACAAAAAGAAGTATCCTTCTCAACAACATTCGCATGTGTGGCTTTTTCATAGGAAATTGACTTACAGCTATAGAAAAAGAAATATGGAACATTGCAAAGAAATCCATGAAGAGGGGAAAGTTCAAAGCGAAAGTGACTGCATGTTTCCGTGGCAGCAAAATAGAAAACCATTTTAGGTAAAACCCGCTTAAATCATATTTTCGCAGAACTTCAACTAAATTGAATTGCCCCAGATTTAAGCTTTTGCAGCAACTTCATGATCATGCATTCAATGTCAAGAAGCTATTTTCAATTAACCATTGACTTGAGTTGCATGCGTGGCCACGGTCTTGTGACATTGTCACAGCCTTGTCTATCCAGTTGAGTTGATTAAATATTTACCCTTAGCATTAAAACAAAGCACCACATATATACAACATTTTTTGTATGTATATGGCAAAATGTGTGCAGATTTCATTTATTTATAAAGTAAATGTTGCGTTTGGAAACATATTCCTTTGAGGAGCTTGGACTGATGTTATTTTCTGATAAAAATGAGCCAAGGCATTTTAATTGCTCATTACAAATCCTATTTTAGTTCACTTTTATAATGGCCTCAAATATTTTCCTAAGACGAAAAAAAAATCTATTTTCCATCTAAGAAGTAATTTTCCTATGACCTCTATTTAGTGGTATGCAATTCTTGTTGTTTATCAGTGTATCGTCATGCTAAAAATAGCATCGACAGGATAGAAAAGTTCAATTAAGGATGGGAGGCGACATGCAGATAGACTTCAGCAGTTTTCTACAGTCTGACTAAAAGAGCGCATGTTTAATTATAGGGAACTGGGTATGCTTTTTTGAGAGCACAAAAGGAAAGAGGAGACATTGTGTGTCAATTACAGAAAAATAATCCTCCTACCTAGACAGCGGTAGAAAATCTGAATTCGTCTATGCTCCGGTTTCTGCGGATAAAACTCCACCAGTGTAAAGCCGTTTCGCCGGCATTAAAGGTCCATCTGTAGACTTACCCAAAAGGTATTTACCCGCTAAATTGGGTAACATGCATGTCCCATATCAGTTATATCAAAATATGTTCAGATTTGGACCAAATACTAATAAGTACAGTAGCTATATCTAAAAATAAACCGGTCTGAACCATATACGACACGGATATCGAAAAGCCTAACATAAGTTACTGTGTTAAATTTCAGTGAAATCGGATTATAAATGCGCTTTTTAAGACTAAATGCACGAATTAAGACTTTAAATCGAGAAATCGGTCTACATGGCAGCTATATCCAAATTTGGACCGATTTGGTCCAAGTTGCCGAAAAATTTCGAAGAGCCTAACACAAAGCACTGTCCCAAATTTCGGCGAACTCGGACAATAAATACCTCTTTTATGGGCCCAAAACCTTAAATCGAGATATCGGTCTATATGTCAGCTATATTCAAACCTGGACCGATCTGGGCAAAATTGAAGAAGGACGTCGAAGAGCCTATCTAAACTCACTGTCTCAAATTTCAGCGACATCGGACAATAAATGCTTTTTTATGGCCCCAAAACCTAAAACCTAGATATCGGTCTATATGGCAGCTATATCTAAATCTGGACCGATCTGTGTGATATTGCAAAAGTATGTCAAGGGGATTAACTTAACTCACTGTCCCAAATTTCGGCGACATCGGACAATAAATGAGCATTTTATGGGCCCAAAACCTTAAATAAGGAAATCGGTCTATATGGCAGATATATCCAAATCTTGACCGATCTGAGACAAATTGACCAAGGATGTCGAGGGGTCTAACACAATTCACTGTCCCGAATTTCATTAAAATCGGATGATAAATGTGGCTTTTGTGGGCCTAAGACCCTAAATCGGAGGATCGGTCGCTATATGAAGATATAGTCCGATATAGCCCATCTTCGAACTTAACCTGCTTATGAACAAAAAAGAATCTGTGCAAAGTTTCAGCTCAATATCTCTATTTTGAAAGACTGTACCGTGATTTCAACAGACAGAGGGACAGATGTACGGACATGTCTAGATCGTCTTAGATTTTTACGCTGATCAAGAATATATATACTGTATAGGGTCGGAAATGGATATTTCGATGTCTTGCAAACGTAATGAAAAAATGAAAATAACCGCATCCTTCGGTGGTGGGTATAAAAAAAGTTTCGACTTCTTTAAATCGCCAGATGATGATAGAGCTTTCATATGTGTCCTATATTTTCAAACTCTTGTTTGAACTGTTAAGTGAAGCGGACGTATTGTTACTTCACTACGCAAGAATTTTCCAGACCGTAGCATGTTGTCTGCTAACGACACCTCGACTGGTGGAGCGGCTACTCCAGGCTCCACTAGGCGACTGACGGCTGGTCAGCATGGGCTTTTGACGAAGACACATGGTTCGAGTCTAAAGGATAAGGCCGAACCTATTCCTTCTTCGCATGTCTATAATTTGCCTAGGCCCTCGGCCTGGCAAACCAACACGCTCTTTAAGAGGTTGGAATAATAGAAGACGCATCGCCCTCAGGTTTATTGAGAGGCTTGGTGCGAATGATCCTAAAACTCTCTGAAACAGACTAATTGCCTTCGGCGAACAACGCTCAATTAAAATGTAGCGTTTGAGAGAGATAAAAGATTGGTGAGATCTGTATATAAAAGATTGGTGAGATCTGGCCAGTTGCTATAAAAGATTGGTGAGATCTGGCCAGGTGCAGCACTAGATTTAGTCAGGAAGGAAGATATTCCTTCTTGACCAATGGCGCATGCTTAGATACCAAGGATTCCTCAGATCATGAAGCTATACATGGAAGACTAAGGCAATGTAATCCCAATCTTTAAACCACCGACTGGAAGATTGGTAGATCGGATGAGGCTGATGGTGACCGAAGACATGCAGTATTGGTAATAAACTCCGGTTGGCTCGCAGACCTCAACAAGTCTGAAGGAGTTGTATCCCACGGTATCAACAAGTAGAAACTGAAAGGATATAGAAGCGGTGGGATTGGGGAATCACGAGACGACTCAGCAATTGTTGCTGAACACTTGCCTGAGGAACTATCGACCACATCGCTGGCAGATTGCAGGATACTGAAAACCCCCCTGCCACAATCGAGACAGGATGGCATCGAAACGGGATCCGACAAGCCCTATGTGGGTGGGTCACAAAGTTGACTGGGCGCCAGCGGGGAAGCACGGAACTCAGAAATTACTTCGACAGCAGCAATTAGTGAAGAATCTAAGGAGAAATCGTCCACATCGCAAGTGCCCAGCGTTCTGAGGAAGAGTGGTTCCACAGCTTTCTCACCTGCCCCTGGATGCTCATCACAACAAGTTCTAACGAATCCTGTGAGGATGAACTCCTGGTGGAGTCAGAAGGCGAGGCTAACACAACAGTGGTGAAAGTTCTGAATCCTGTCCGGTTTCTACAGATAAATCTCCACCATTGTAAGGCCTCTTCGGCCGCATTATAGGTCCTCCTGATGGCTGGGGGATTTGATTTGACTTTGGAATATAGCCATTAACAATATATTATTCTCTTTGGAAGAAAAGGGCATAAAAGTGGTCTCGTATGCTGATGACGTGCCAATTGCGGTAAGGGGACTCTAAGAGAAACACTTCAGGAAGGTCTACGAGCAACAGCAACGTGGGCTACCGAAAGTGGTCTGAGTATAAATCCGTTCAAGACAGAAGTAGTTCTTTTCAGCAGGTGATACAAGTTGCCTACAGTGGAACCTGTCTCCTTGGGTGGAGAGAATGTTCCATTTACAGAAAGCGCACAATACCTGGGTGTTTTGCTGAACAGAAATTTCAACTTCAAATCCAACATTTTGGAAGTGGCAAGAAAGGCCACTCTTGCCCTATACACCTGTACGAGAGCCATTGGCAAAAGGTGGGGATTTAGACCGCGTGTCATGCATTGGGTATATACTGCAGTTGTCAGACCTATTATGCTATACGGTGTTGTGGTCTGGTGGACGGCGCTTCAAAAATCCACCTACTTCTCAATACTTAACCGGATCTAAAGGATGGCTTGTTTGTGCATCACAGCCGCACTGAGGATGACACCATCTGATGCACTGAATTTAATGCTATATCTTATGCCTCTGGACATTGTGGCTACCCAAATTGCAGCGACCACTGCCGTGAGTTTAAGGGAGCTTTTTCATTGGTCATGTGGCGGCTACGGACACTGTGTTATCCTTAATACGATATCCGATGTTCCAGGCAGTGCGGATTACACCCTACCTGAGCTGCTTTTTGATAAATATTACTGTACCATTATTCCTGATAGAACCGATTGGAACTACGATATCCCTGGTAACAGAAGTTACATAGACTTCTATACGGATGGTTCTAAACTAAACGACCAGGTCATATTAAAAGGTTACCCGACCACTGCAGTGTGTATCAAGCAGATCCGTGCAATGAAGGAAGTGGTGGAATGGCTAAGATATTGTATCATAACGACGATTGGCATAAATATCTTCTCAGGCAGCCATTAAATCCCTGGAGAACGTATTTCTCAACACAAAAACCGCCCTCAACTGTGGCAGATCTCTTAACAAGATGGCTGAACAGTTCAAAATTCATCTGTTCTGGGTGCCGGGCCACAGAGATATCCCAGGGAATTCTAAAGCAGACGAGCTTGCGAGACTAGGAACTACCTTACACACTTCAGGGACACTGAAATCTGTGGGTATGCCTCTAGCGACATGTAAGCTAAGTTTTCAGAACCAGGCCCGAAGAGCAACGAATGATGGATGGGCACAAGTGGGGGGCTGTGAGCATTCCAAAACTATGTAGCCTCATCTAGACTTGAAGAGGTTTACAGGTGTGCTGTTATTGGCTAGAACAGACGTCTCAGTCGTTGTGTCCGTCATGACAGGTCACAGTCTAATCGAAGAACATGCAGATTGAAGGTTGCCAGCAACAACTTTTGCAGAAACTCTGAGGACATCGAGAAAGAAGAGACTATAGAACACCTTCTGTGTGTATCCAGCACTGGCAGTCACAAGAAGTTCCTCCTTAGGTTATCATTTCTTTTAAAACCTGTCTGATTTATCCGATGTGAACGTTCGCAAGTTGTTAGCCGTTCTAAAGCGATCTAGGAAGTTCAACGGTAGGAACTAGAAGGATTTCTTCTTCTGTTGCTGTGGTATCACAATGGACGAAAACGTCTATGTGATTCTGATGGCGGACTCCCACTTAAACCTAAGTTAAGAAGGTTAAGAAGGAAGATATTCCTTCTAGACCAATAACACACGCATGGATACCAAGAATTCTCCCAGATCCAGAATTTGTACTTGGGAGACTTAGAGACTGTTATCACAATCTTTCACCAACCAGCTGGAAGATCTGCAGATTGAATGACGCTAGCCACGATTGGAGGAATGCAGTATTCGTACTACACCAGCTGTCTCGCCGAAGTGAACAACAAGTTTGATCAAGTCATAAGAGTTGTATCCTACGGATTCAACAAGTTGAAGCTGAAGGTGTATAGAAGCGGTGGGTTTGAGGACATTTATGTGGATACTTCCGTACCATAGCAGAAGAATTGGTTTAGGGGGAAAACCGCCAAAGCCAGCAGTTGTTCTTTTCATAGATAAGAGATAGGAAAATATGTTGGCATCTTTCTCCCTTAGGAAGAGAATATTTTGATGGACAGAATATAGAATTTCAAACATAAGTTTCGCAGTTCTTGCCCCACCCACCTGTATATCATGTGGTGGTGCGGTGAAAGGTAATTCAAAAATCCTTTGCTGGTAGAGCGAAGGGCTGACAGACTGAAGGTTGCCAGTTGTAGGGACATCGAGGAAAAAGAGACTATAGAACACCTTCTGTGTGTGTGTGTCCCGCACTAGCAGTTAGAAGGAGTTCCACTTTAGGTTCTCATTTCTTTGAGATGTGAACAAATGTGAACTTTCGCAAGTTACTGGGCTTTTAAAAGCGATTTGGATGGTTCAACGGTAGAAGCTAGAGGGAATCTTCCTTCTTCTGTTCCTGTGGTATCACAATGGACGAAAACGTCTAAGTGAGTCTGATGGCAGACTGCCACTTAAACATAACCATGGCAGGTTTATCCAACTAAAGTTCGATCTAGATCATATTCGGGTCGAGATTCTTAATATATCTCGCATTTTCAAATTTCAGTGAAATGAGATATAATCGGAATAAAATGCTCCTTTTATGGGCTCAAGACCCTATATCAGCAGATCGGTCTATATGACAATGATATCCAAATATAGTACGATTTGGCCCGTTCAAAAACTTAACCTGCGTTTGCTAAAAATATGGATCTGTGCCAAATTTCAGTTCAAAATCTTAAATTTTGAAGACTGTAGCATGACTACAACAGACTATCGGACAGACATACGGATATCGTTAAACCGTCTTAAAATTTTACGACAATCAGAATAATATACACTTTGTAGGGCCCTAAAAAATAGATGTCGCGATGTGTTGCAAATGGAATGAATAAATTAATATTCCTCCTATCCTATGGTGGTGGTTGTACAAATGAGCATACATTCCGAAATTTCTTCGCAAATGCCTTGCTATTTCCGAAACATCCTAAAAAGTCCAAAACAAGTATTTAGTTCCTGGAAGCAATCCATCTGCTTATAGAATTTCTACATAAGTGGGATCAGCAATACTATACACCGATTGCCTATTTGGGCCAACAAATTAACACAATGAGTACTTCCATTTGGCTTATTGTGTCCACTTACACCTTTATTCATGAAAGCCACCTTGAATACCATTTTCTACGGAAATTTCTGTCACCTTAGAAACCACACAATTTTAATGTCCGCAAATAAAATATTAAAAGCTTAGAATTTTCTCTATCTGTTCTCAGGACTTCTCGCTCTTACTATTCATTCAAATAATAATTTGGTTTGGGGTCATCAAAGGGAAGTGTGAAATAAAAGTGCAAACATCAAGAAAGCACCGGAGGAGGGGAGAGAGGAGAGTGAAACAAATAAAATAAATTCCTAGAATTATTTCAATTATTCCCCATGAAGAAAGTGTGAGCACGTGGGAGAAAATTTCTTGTCTGTTACTTTACTACACAATTCGGTCTTTGCCATGAACTGCAAATAGATTCGGAAAATAAACTAATTGGAATACATGGAATATGAATGTGGTTTCTTTTCATTGTCATTGTCACTGAACATGGACTTTCTGTGGTCCCATTGGGAGGGTTTTATGATTAACGGCTTTGGAACATATTGTCGCCTTAGGATATACAACAAAGCATATGTTAATAAAACTCCAAACAGGGGTAGATTTACTAACGGGGGGGTTCCTTTGAATATAAATACACTGAGCAAAAATATTGAATCGGAAGAAAGCAAAAAGTTTTAATTAACAACAAGGTGGTATTTACATAGCCCAAGTATCAAAAGAGTGCGGCCAAATGAATTTCTTTCAAGAAATTTAACCTGTAACCGGCTACAAAATGTCTTTGATCCCATTATAAAGTTGATTCAGGCATTCTGGAGCTATGTCATGCTATGCTCCCATGCTCCATTTTGGCTTACAATTGAGAGAAAAGGTTTTTAAAAATCTTCTACCAGGAAATACAAAATTTTAAAATAATGTTTCATCAACCGCATTACCAATCAGTGATGATGGTATAGAATGTTTACCTCCTAGTCAGAATGAAGTCCAAGAGCAGACCGACCCGACTAAAGAACAACAACGCAGCAGGAGCCGACGGGTTACCCGCTGATAAGACTATAGGCGACACGATGATAAGGCGTATGCATCAGCTTATTTGCGCAATTTGGCTAGATGAACGCATACCCGATGATTGGAAACTCAGCATACTCTGACATATGACGTTTCAGACAAGGAGACAGCCTATCGTATGATCTCTTTAATTTCCTACTGGAGAAGACGATACGAGATGCAGATGTGAATAGATATGGCACACTAATCACAAGAGAACACATGCTACTCGCCTATGTCGAAGATATCGACATCATAGGTTGGTCGGTCATCGGAGGTAGTAACAGCAGCTTTTGAAAGAATCGAAAGAGAGTCGGTGAAAATGGGTCTGCCAATAAATGGAGATAAGACGAAGGACGCTTTGTACAACCGAGCAGATAAAAAAAATGAAGAAAGTTGGGAACCACAACTTTGAGACAGTCAGTAACTTTATCGACCTCGGCACCGCCGTAACCGAAACGAATGACACCCGTTTTGAGATTAAGCGAAGAATAATACTGGCAAACAGATGCTTATTTGCACTAAATAAGCAGTTTAGAAGCAAGGCCACCTCTCGACAGACGAAGATTACACTGTACGAGTACAAGACGCTGAACTACCCGTGTTGTTATATGGTTCTGAGGCATGGTTACTTGTGAAAGTAGATGAGGCGGTGCTTGGAGTATTTGAGAAAGATTTTTCGTAAAATATGTGGACCAGTTTGCGATAATGGAGAATATAGGTGACGTATGAAGCATGAGCTGTATGAGCTGTATGACGACGCCTCAAAATACAACGGCTGCGTTGGTTAGGTCATGTAGTCAGAATGGATGAAGAAGATCCAGCAAAGAAGTCTTTTGAAGGCAAACCGGGAAGACCAAAAGCCCGACGGAAAGATCAAGTTGTGGGAGACACCTCGAAACTTGGTGTCAGAGATTTTAGAATGAGCGCAGAAGATTGAGGCGCTTGGAACGCTATTCTACGTTCGGCTAGAGGAACAAATGTTCTGTCATAGCCAATTAAAGCAAAGTAAGTTTCATTAAAACTTCGCAGTACCACATCGAAAATTATCACAGCTCAATAGAAATAAAAAATTGCCCACTTCTGCGACTATTTTCTGTCTGCTAAACTGAAAACTTGACAGAGAGCCAAGAACCCATATCGAGGTATTTGTTGAAAAACATGAAGTAAGGTTTTTAACACATAACATTTTTTTGGAGGAGCTAACAGCGTCGGCGTTGACAAATTTTTTTACAGCTTGTGACTCTGTAATTGCATTCTTTCTTCTGTCAGTTATCAGTTGTTACTTTTAGCATGCTTTAGAAAAAAAGTGTAAAAAAAGTATATTTGATTAAAGTTCATTCTAAGTTTTATTAAAAATGCATTTACTTTCTTTTAAAAAATCCGCAATTACTTTTTGGGCAACCCGAGTTCTATGCGCGGTATCTCTTTTTAGGAATAGAATATTGAATAAGAACTGTTATGATATCGGAACTATATCAAGTTATAGTCCAATTCGGACTAAGATGAATGCTGAACATTATAGAAGTCATTGTGTAATATTTCAGTTCATTTGGAAAAGAATTGCGCCTTGTAGGGGCTCAAGAAGCAAAATCGAGGTATAGGTTTAATGGGAGCTATATCAAGCAATTGATCGCTTTAGACCATATTAGACACGTAAGTTGAAGGTTATGAGAGAAGCCGTTGTACAAAATTTCTGCCAAATCGGATAAGAATTGCGCCGTCTAGAGGCTCAAGAAGTCAAAACATCAGATCGGTTTATAAGACAGCTATATCAGGTTATGTTCCGATTTGCGCCTTACATAGCACGGTTATTGAAAGACATAACAAAACACCTCATGCACAATTTCAGCCAAATCGGATGAGAATTGCGCGCTTTATTGGCTCAAGAAGTCAAAACGCCAGATCGGTTTATATGACAGCTATATCAGATTATGAACTGATTTACATCGTACTTAACACACTTGTTGGAATGAATACCAAAACAAGATTTCAACCAAATCGGTCGAGAATTACGCCCTCTAGAGGCTGAAGAAGTCAAGACCCAAGATCGGTTTATATGGCAGCTATATCAAAACATGGACCGATTTGAACCATACTTAGCGCTGATATTGGAAGTGATATCAAAAACCCAGATTGGTTATGGACCGATTTGAACCATTCTTAATACAGTTGTTGAAAGTCATAACAAAACACTTCATACAATATTTCAGCCACATCGGATAGGAATTGCTCCCTGAAGAGGCTTAAGAAGTCAAGAACCCCAGATCGGTTTATATGGCAGCTATGTCAGGTTATTGACAGATTTGATCTATTCTTAGCACAGTCGTTGAAAGTCGTAACAAAACACGTCATACAATATTTCAGCCACATCGGATAGGAATTGCTCCCTGTAGAGGCTTAAGAAGTCAAGACCTCAGATCGGTTTATATGGCAGCTATATCAGGTTATCGATCAATTTGAACTATTCTTAGCACAGTTGTTGAAAGTCATAACAAAACACTTCATACAAAATTTCAGCCGAATCGGATAATAATTGTGTTCTCTAGTGGCTCAAGAAGTCAAGACCCCAGATGTGTTTATATGGCAGCTATATCAGGTTATGGAACGATTTAAACCATACTCAGACCAGTTGTTGGAAGTCGTAATAAAACACCTCATGCAAAATTTCAGCCAAATCGGATAAAAATTGGGCCCTCTAGAGGGTCAAGACATCAAGGCCCCAGATCGGTTTATATGGCAGCTATATCAAAACATGGACCGATTTGGCCCATTTACAATCCCAACCGACCTACACTAATGAAAAGTATTTGTGCAAAATTTAAAGCAGCTAGCTTCACTCCTTCGAAAGTTAGGGTGCTTTCGACAGACAGACAGACGGACGGACGGATGGACGGACGGACGGATGGACGGACGGACGGACGGACGGATGGACGGACGGACGGATGGACGGACGGACGGATGGACGGACGGATGGACGGACGGACGGATGGACGGACGGACGGATGGACGGACGGACGGATTGACGGACGGACGGATGGACGGACGGACGGATGGACGGACGGACTGATGGATGGACGGACGGATGGACGGACGGACGGATGGACGGACGGACGGATGGACGGACGGACGGATGGACGGACGGATGGACGGACGGACGGATGGACGGACGGACGGATGGACGGACGGACGGACGGATGGACGGATGGACGGACGGACGGATGGACGGACGGATGGACGGACGGACGGATGGACGGACGGATGGACGGACGGATGGACGGACGGATGGACGGACGGACGGACGGACGGACGGATGGACGGACGGACGGATGGACGGACGGACGGACGGACGGATGGACGGACGGACGGATGGACGGACGGATGGACGGACGGACGGATGGACGGACGGATGGACGGACGGATGGACGGACGGACGGATGGATAGACGGACGGACAAGGCTAGATCGACTTGAAATATCATGGCGATCAAGAATATATATACTTTATGGGGTCTCAGACGCATATTTCGAGGTGTTACCAACATAATGACGAAATTAGTTTACGCCCAACTAAGGAAATGCAATCAACCAATCACTTCTGACCTAACCTCAATTTCGAAAAAGTAAGATCCAATAATCCCGCCGGATCATAAATCTCACGTTTGAGGTTGGAGAGGCTTTTCGACAATAACTCTTGGATTTTCCACGCCCCAGAGGCGACCATTTTGCTTGTTGACATGGTCACCCAGGTGGAAATGGGTCTCGTCAGTTAGGAAGATTTTTCAATTTTGAGGCGAACTGTGATTGCATATTTTTCATCATTTTTGATTCCATTTTTAATAATGGTGTACTTGTCAAATTTCAAAGAATAAAAGCTTCAAAAGTGACATCGGTAGCTGTAGCCGGGCGATTCAAATTAAAAAAAAACTCTTTCACTATATTGGTATGGAATTGAATATTTCGACATGTTTCAAATGGAGTGACAAAATGAATTTTTACCCCCATTATGCTGGGTGCTGGGTGTAAAAAGTAGGAGTACAATGAAAATCTCTTGATACAAGTGATTTCGTTTCATAAACTGTCCTTGTAATCTGATGTCTTACAATAATAATATCCTGTGAGAGCTTAATTGAAAACGGTTCGTTATGACATCCATTATAGTCGTTAACCTTACATAATAACCAAAAAAAAAAAATAGAGAACAATGTTGGCAACAGCTTTCGTACGTTATGAAATTAGAAAACATCTGTGTCCATGTGTTCCATTCTGGTTTTGTGTAATTTGAAACACTTGCCAAAATTTCAAATTGTTTACAATATGTTGTCATATAATACCAATTATTGTTGTTGCCTAAACTCGTACCAAAGTTGTCACATTTATACGAGCACAATCTCATACTTAGTTTCTATTCCATCGAAACTTGAGCATATGCGATATATTTATTTTCAATTTTTATTTTTTTGTTGTTTTGTTGTGGAAAATTTAGATATGTACTTACAAGCATTTTGGCAGCTTAAGTGTATTTGAAATATTTTCCTATTTTTCTCCCACTCTACAGATTTTTTCCACAACGTTGTTACATGCAATTATATACTCATATTACATATTATGCATAAATACATATATAAGCCGCATTTTTCATATATCTACTCGTATGTATGTATAAACCTGTAAATTTCATGCATGGGCGCACAAGCAGATTAAATACTTGTGGTCCTGAAAAATAGCAATCATTGAGGTTTTGAACACTTTTGTTATAGCCTGGTTGATATAAAGTAGAGTTGAAATTTATATAAAAAGCGCTTTTGGCATAATGCTCAAAAGGCAAAGAGAGAATGCTTCTTTGAATGAATTACGATATCAAAGAAAGCTCAATGGCAGAAGAAGAAATAGAAAAGACTAAGCATTCCTTGTCAACATGAGTTCCCTTGAAAATAAATGTAAATAGATGTACAAATAAAAAGTTCACAAATAATTCAAGATCGTGCTTTGATGTAAGTTACCTAGTAAATTTTTCGAATCAAAGAAGCAAGAATTCAAAATAATAATGCTGTCTTTAAATTAAGTTCGCTTTATACTAAGGGTTTTTTCCCTTTCATTTGGTTTTGATGCTCATTTTACTTCACTTCTAACTCTCAATTTCTTTTAATACTAACAACCGTAGGATAGGGGGTATATTCATTTAGTCATTCCGTTTGCAACACATCGAAATATTAATTTCCGACCCTACAAAGTATATATATTTCGGATCGTCGTAAAATTCTAAGACGATTTAACGATGTCCGTGTGTCTGTCCGCCTGGCTGTCTAACCGTCTGTCCGTCCGTATGTTGTAATCACACAAAAATTGAGATATTGAGCTGAAATTTGGCACAGATACATCATTTTGATGCACGCTAGTTAAGTTCTTGGACGGGCAAATTCGGACCATATTTGCATATAGCTGCTATATAGACCGATCTGCCGATAAATTGTCTAATACCCATAAATGCTTTTTTTTTATCCGATTTCGCTAAAATTTGAAACAGTAGTTTAAGGCCTCTCGACATCTGACTTAAATATCGTTCAGATCGGACTATATTTAGCTGTCATATACAGGGTGGCTGATGAATATTGCTACAATGATGAATATTGCTACATTTTTTTTTCGGTGTATGGAATACATTTTTCTTTTATTCATGTTAAATTAAATTATTAAATTAATTATTAAATTATTATTAATTAAATTAATTAATTAATTAATTAAATTAATTATTAAATTATTATTATTAAATAGAAAAAAAGTTATTACATTTTTTTTTGGTAGCGGCTTTCATCAGCCACCCTGTAGACCGTTCTCCTGATAAAGGGTCTGAATCCCATAAAAGCTATATTTATTAGCCTTTTTTTGCTGAAATTTAAAACAGTGAACCAAATATGGTTCAGATCGGACAATATTTAGATATAGCTGCCATATAGACCGATCAGCCGATAAAGGGTCTGAAGCCCATAAAAGCTTTATTTTTTAACCGATTTCGCTGAAATTTGAAACAGTCAACAGTTTTGGATCTCCTAACATAGGACCTAAATATGGTTCAGATCGGACTATAATTAAATATAGCCGTCATATAGACCGGTCTGAGGATAAGGGGTCTGAAGCCCATAAAAGCCTTATTTATTATTCGATTTCGCTGAAATTTGAAACTGTGGGTTATTTTAAGCCTCCAGACATCCGACCTACATACGGATTAGATCGGAATATATTTAGATATATCTGTCATATAGACCGATCTGCCGATAAATTGTCTAATGCCCTAAATTTTATCCGATTTCGCTGAAATTTGAAACAGTGAGTAGTTTAAGACCTCCCGACATCTGGTTTAAATCGAACTATATTTAGATATAGCTGCCATTTCTATCTTCTATCGATCTTCCGATTAAGGGTCTGAAGCCCATAAATACTTTATTTTTTAACCGATTCCGCTGAAATTTGAAACAGTGAGTAGTTTTGGGCCTCCCAACATCCCACCTGAATACGGTTCAGACCGGAAAATATTTAAATATTGCTGCCATATAGACCGATCTCCCGATAAAGCGTCTGAAGCCCATAAAAGCTTTAATTTTAACCGATTTCGTTGAAATTTGAAACAGCGAGTAGTTTCAAATACGGTTCTGATCGGACTATATTTAGATATAGCTGTCATATAGACCGATCTGCAGATAAAAGGTCTGAAACCCATAAAAGCTTTATTTTGTAACCGATTTTGCTGAAATTTGAAACAGTGTGTTGTTTTGAGCCTCCCAATATCCGGCCTTCATATAGTTCTGAACGGACTAAATTTAGATATAGCTGCCATATAGACCGATCTGCCGATGAATGGTCTGAAGCCCATAAAAGCTTCACTTTTTATACGATTTCGCTGAAATTTGAAACAGAGAGTTGTTTTAAGCCTCCCGACATCCGACCCATATATGCGTCAGACCAGACTATATAGATCTAGCTGTCATATAGATCGATCTTCCAATTGAGGTTCTTAATCTCATAAAAAGTAGATTTATTGTCTGAAAATGTTACTGGTATATGAGTTCTCGGGACCTGAAGAAAATATGATCGAGACCAACCACTATTAAGATATAACTATGGACATAGTAGTGGAGTTATAATACAATAGGATGATTATTATATCCTTGTTTAATTTGGTTCAGATCGGTCCAGATTTGGTTATAGGTGCCTTATGGAAAGAACTCTCGATTTAAAGTTTTGGTCCTATAAAAAGCGTATTTGTTATCAGATTTCGTTGAAATTTGACGCAGTGACTTATGTTAGGCTTTTCGACATCCGTGTCTAATATGGTTCAGATCGGTTATATTTGGATATAGCTGCCAAAAAGACCAATATATTGTTCTACAACATTGAGCAGTGACTTATATATATTAGACCACTCAATGTCCGTGCCGAATTTGGGTGCTTAAGTCTTCCAATTTTCACCGGATTGTGACGAAAAAGAAATCTACATATATACCCAAGGTGATGGGTATCCAAAGTTTGGCCCGGCCGAACTTAGTGCCTTTTTACTTGTTTTTTTTTTACCCTCGAAATATTCGTCTAAGACCCAATAAAGTATATATATTCTTGATCGTCATTACATTTTAAGTCGATCTAGCCATGTCCGTCCGTCTGTCAGTCGAAAGCACGCTAAATTCGAAGAAGTAAAGCTAGCCGCTTAAATTTTTGCACAAACACTTCTTATAGGTGTAGGTCGGTTGGGATTGTAAATGGGCCATATCGGTCCATGTTTTAATATAGCTGCCATATAAACCTATCTTGGATCTTCACGTGTCGAGCCACTACAGGCCTCAATTTTTATCATAACATAACCTGATATGACATAACCTCATATAAACCTATCTGGGGTCTTGACTTATTGAGCCTCTAAAGGGCGCAATTATTATCTGATTTGGGTGAAATTGTGTACAACCCATAACCTTCAACATACGTGTCAAATATGGTCTGAATCGGTCTATAGCCTAATATAGCTCCCCTATAAATCGATCTCCCTATTTTATTTATGAGCCCCTAAAGGGCGCAATTCTTATTCGATTTGGGTGAAATTTTACACAATGATTTTTACTATGGTCTCCAACATTCATTCCATTATGATCCGAATCGGACCATAACATGATATAGCTTCAATAGCATTGAAATTCTTTTCATTTATCGTTTCCTTTCCTTTGTTCGCCTAAAAAGAGATACCAAGAAAAGGACTCGACAAATGCGATCCATGGTGGAGGGCATATAAGATTAGGCCCGGCCGAACGCTTTTACTTGTTTAAAATTTAAATGGAATAAACAATTTTTTAAGTCATAAATAGGCAAAAATTCATTCATTCGTGCAAAAGGAAATAATTTTTGAGAAAAAAAGTCATCACCCTTATCCATATATTCTTATCCATCTAATCGGACGGCACTCATAGAGAGAACTTTGCACCCGTTCCTTAATGGAACATTCATGGGTAAATTTGCATTTGCTCTCAGGCCGATAAAATCACAGTGCTGAACTGCAAGAGAACTGTTAAAGCTTACGCTTCAAATGATTATGTCCGCATATATCGATCCCCAGTTTTGACTTCTTGAGCCCCTTAGTTTTCATCCTATTAACTGAAGTTTGGCACAAGGACTTATGTTCTAACTTACAACATCAGTGTCAAGTATGATCCGAATCGGTCAATAATTTGATATAGCCCCTATATAAACCGATACCCGGATTTGACTTATTGAGCCGCTAGAAACCCCAGTTTTCATCTAATTTGGCTGAAATTTTACACAAAAATTTTTGCTATGACATCCAACATCCGTGCTACCGTATCGGTGTAAATAGTCATATAGCCCCCATATTAACCAATTCCAGGATTTGACTTCTTAGGCACCTAGAGGCCTCAAATTTCACCTGATTTGGCACGAAGACTTCTGCAATGACTTCCAGCATCCGTGGCAAATATGATCTGAATCAGTCTTTACACTGATATAGGAATCCATTGCTGTAGGTACTCAAGATTCGATGCTGCCGAACTTAGCACGATTTTACTTCTTGTTACTTCACTTTATTGCTCTCAGTGGGAAGAGAGTGAAGCAAATCTTACCATGAAAATGAATATCCCCAAAATTAAGATTTTTTTTGACTACCGAAAAGTAATTGCCAGACAACTAATGGATTGGTCACCGATAACACGTCATTGACAATCGTTTAAGAGGTTGGCAAGGGCTGATCATCAAAATGTTATCCTCTGACCTCCTGTCTGTCGGATTTATAGTTCATTGATTGCTAATTTTCAGCGGTTAAATATATACTTAAATGAATTCTTTAAAGCTGTTTTCTTCCAACTCCAATCACTTTTGAGTATTTAAGAAACTTAAGTCATATTTTTCCCTTTTTTCATCTCATTCCAATGTGCGACAATTTCATTGTTGATTGTTTACACAAGTTTCGTGTTTTTATTCAGAGCTAGAAAAAAAGGAGAACACCTACTGCAAGGGCATAATACCATGATACTCATTTCGCTCTAGTTGCAACTTTGTATGCACTTGACATAATAAAATAAAATTCCACGAACTATGAAATTTTTTTACAATCTAAGTTATGGCAACGCTCCTGATGATGATGATGAAATATGGCAGCAAGTGTCAATTGCTGGAAATATTCCAAAATAATGCTATGTTCTCATACATTTCCATGCATTTACTAAATTGAGGTTGGCTTATGAGTATTATCGCCATGAAAGTAATTTTATGAGATTACAGTTTACAGATTACAGATTACACTACCATATCCATAATAATATCCAGGTGGGGGATGATATGGCCCATATATCATTCAGGTCCCGAGAACACTTATGCAAGTTCCAGTTTCAGCGAATTCGGGCAACAAATCCGCTTTTTATATGATAGAGACCATAAATTGGAAGATCGGTCTATATGGCAGCTATATCTAAATATAGTCAGATATGGACCATATTCTGGTCGGATGACGGGACGCTTAATACAAGTCACTGTGTCACACAAATTCCGGAGAAATCGGATAATAAATGCCGCTTTTATGGGCTTAAGACCCCTAATCAGCATATCGGTCTATATGGAAACTATATAAAGACCGATCTGAACCATATTTGAGGCGTTTATGGGCTTAAGACCCTAAATCGACAGATCGGTCTATATGGCAGCTACATACACCGATCTGAATCATACTTGAGTCGGATATCGGGAGGCTTTAATCAACTCACTATTCCAAATTTCAGCGAAATCAGATAATATTTGCGGCTTTTCTGGGCTTAAGACCCTAAATCAGCAGATTGGTCTTACTACAGCTATATCCAAATATGGTCCGATCTGAACCATATTTGAGTCGCATGTCGGAAGGCCTAAAATAACTCATTGTTTCCAATTACATCCAAATTGGATAATAAATGCGCCTGTTACAGGCTTAGGACCCTATACCGGCATGTATATATGGTCCGATATGGGCCATATTCGGTTTGAATATCGCGGCCCCTAATACAACTACCTGTGTCAAATTTCAGTGAAATCGGACTTAACATGCGGCTTTTACGGACTTAAGACCCAATTGACAGATCGGTCTATATGGCAGTTATATCTATACATAGGCCGATTTGGCCTATTCAAGAACTTAACCTGCGTATAAAAGAAGTATGAGTCTGTGCAAATTTTCAACTCAATATCTCAATTTCTAAAGACTGTAGAGTGATTACAACTGACGGACATACGGACGGACAGACGGACATCGTTAAATCGTCTTAGAATTTTACGATGATCAAAAATTTATATATATGTTCTTGTAGGGTAGGAAATGGATATTTCGATGCGTTCCAAAAGGAATGACTAAATGAATATACCCCCTATCCTATAGTGAACGGTATAATAATTGCGAAAAAAATAAATAGTGGCGATTGGGTTTGGATTGTTGTATTCACCAATCTTGCCGCTTAATCCTCTGTGTTTAAACACAAAGAGGTGGACTATCTGTCCGTTATTATCACAGCGTACCTTGAACTTGCATGTACTCCGAAAGCATTGCTGGAGGCGGGGTGGTATTTATACCCAAGCCCGGCAAAACAAGTTATGCAACACCAAAGGATCCTTAGAGACTGGATAAACCATATGCTAAGGAACAGATGGGGACGCCACCGTAGCACAGAGGTTAGCATGTCCGCCTATGACGCTGAACGCCTGGGTTCGAATCCTGGCGAGACCATCAGAAAAAAATTTCAGCGGTGGTTTTCCCCTCATAATGCTGGCAACATTTATGAGGTACTATGCCATGTAAAACTTCTCTCCAAAAAGGTGTCGCACTGTGGCACTCCGTTCTGACTCGGCTATAAAAAGGAGGCCCCTTGGCATTGAGCTTAAACTTAAATAGGACTGCACTCATTGATATGTGAGAAGTTTGCCCCTGTTCCTTAGTGGAATGTTCATGGGCAAAATTTGCAATTTGCAAGGAACAGGTGGATACATTGTGTGTTCCATGACATAAAGATAAGTCATAAAATGGCTCAAGGCACAACACAGGGGGTCATTTTATCGCCACTCCTATAGATGGCCACTATAAATAACCTATTATGGATGCTGACTGAGGAGGGATCGTCTGCTATGCCAATGTTATCAAACCTCTAAGGGATAAGGATCCAAATCAGCTATGGAGAGAAGACTAAACATAAGGGTTCTCACTGTTAATCCAGAGAAGACTGAAGACCTGGACAGGAAACTGAATTGGATGTATCACATTCAGAAAATACCAAGAGGGCTCTCAGATGTTAGGCACTATGTAGACGGGCCGTAGACTCAAAATGGGTCCTGAATCCAAGGATAGTCCACTGGCGTGATTAGACCAATACTTACTTACGCCTCAGTATGCTTGGTGGACTGCGATAGAGAAAAAGTGGAAGGTAAGAATAAAACAACAGGTTCAGAGAAGATGTTGTTTTGTCATAGGTGTAGCGATGAGGACCGCACTCACTAGAGCACTGGAGACTATTTTAGATAATCAACCCATAGACTTAGAGAGTAAGAGTGAGGCTGTCACTTTTTTAGGCGATGGGAGAATGAATAAAGGAACGGAGCAGGTCACATCTCGGTATAATCGAGGCGATGCTTGAAAACCTAGAAGGGATGGAAGAGGTTTCCGATGGCATACCTGAGGCGAGGCACTGCTACCAGCGGCACAGTTTTGGATTTATGGAACACTGGTATTGCCAGAGTTCATGCTACACAGATGGATCAGAGCTGGAGAACAGAGTGGCCCTGGGTGTTCACATTGAGAATCCAGGCACTGAGATGTGTTTTTGACTGCCTGTCCATTGAACGGTCCTGAAGGTGGAGATCCCGGCGATCACGGAATTCATGAGGTGGTGTGATGTTAACACGAGGGCGTCGAGTGTGCACATCTTTACGGACAGTAAACTGGGCAATAACAACCAGGAAGGTAAGATCACGAACAGACTTGGAGTGTAAGAAGGAGATTATTGCCTTCTCTGAGGATAGCACTATCCACATTGTTTGGAGAGTATGAGGAAATTAAGGAGCCAACAATTTCACAGTGAAAGCCTTGGACAATTGGCAGAGCGAAATTTTTTGCCGAAATTTCGTAGCGAATTCGGAACGACTTCCAAAATAATATGCATCCCAAGTGTCAATATGTTTAGGACATAATTACAACGCACGTGTAACATATTTCATATTTATTAAGAAATTGGGCATAAAATTTACCTGTTTCAATAATTAAAAAAATTTTACACAAAAACAGACATGCAAATCGTAAAAATATCAAGAAAAAACAAAAATTACGGTCTGTGACGACGAGAGCTGGAATAACCCACGAGACAAGCAGGAGCGAAACACGGTTTGGTTTGCTGGGATGACACACTAGAAACTAAATTTTGTTTTCGTTTGACCAAATAAATGTAACCCCACCCACGTTACCCACAAAGAGTGTAAAAATGTTGCATTTCTTACACCGTGTTATGTCAACGGTGGAGAGTGCGTAACTTTAAACAGTTGCTATCATTCCAAAGGCACCTACACCTAAGTAGTGCCTTGTAATGAATGTCGCGTACATATATTCGTGGTCGCCGAAATAAGATAAACTTCAGACGAAAAGCTGCTTATTAACGTTATTAGGGCAATTTTTTTTGATTGTTTGGAAATGTATGTTTTATTGGTGTCCTCTGTTTCATATGTAAAACAATTAACACCAGTATTCACAAAACTAATATATATAATTAAAGGACCAAGAGTTTTATAAAGGCGATGTTGTGGTACCTGTTACGCCCAAACGGCGGAATGGATTTTAATGAAATGGGTATCAATCGAAAGATATTTTCCTAGAGAAGCGACGAATATATATGAAAAGTAATTTTTCGAAAAGAAAAGACACGGAAATGAGGAACTAATTTTCAATAAAAGAAAAAGATTTCTTAAGTATTCGTTAGTGATGTGAATGCAAAGCTATAGGTGGGAATTAGTGGTGAGGGTAAGAGAAACAAATGGTGCGAGAGAAAGAGTATCAATACATAGGTGAGGGTGTGATGTGCGTGGCCCTATTTGGCATATAGGTCAGCCAATTGCTTAAGGCTCGTCTTTGGGGTGCGAGGCTTTTGCATTTTTGTTTGTTGTTGTTTTTACATGTCAGGGATTCGGAGCGGAGCGGAGCAGTCCTAATTTTGTCGGAGCGGGAGCGACATTTTTAAAATTCGGAGTGGTTTTCATTTTCAAAAACCGCTCCGCTCCGACAATATAAAAATGTTTTGATGTTTAAATTTCAGCCCGATTTGGCTGAAATTTAGCATGAAGCGTTTTGTTTTGATTTCTAACAACTGTGCAAAGTATGATTATTCAAATCGCTTTATAACCAGATATAGCTCCCATATAAACCGATCGCCCGAATTGACTTCTTCAACCTCTAGAGAGCGCAATTACTAATCGATGTAGATGAAATTTTGGACGTGGTATTTTTAATGACTTCTAGCAGCCATAAGGGGGGTTCGGGGAACTCAATGCGCTTCTTTGTCAAGTTCTGTGCACAGTTTCACTTTAAAGATAGAAATTAAAAAGGTTCAAGCAACAAACTCCATTTTTTTTTGTATAAATTTGGTTACGAATTTTTCCCGGTATATGCTTAAGAACTAAAAAACGATGATCGGTTCATATGGGAGCCATAAAAGGTTAGAGACGGAGACAGACCCTACTTGGCATGGATGTTGGAAGTTATAGGAGAAATAATTTCAGCAAAATCCTAAAAGAATTGGGCCCTCTAGTAGTTCAAGAAGTGAAATCGGGAAATCGGTTTATATGGAAGCTATATCAGGTTATGGACCAATTCAGACTATACTTGACAAGATCATTAAATAACCCGATACGTAAAATGTCAGCCAAATCGGATAAGAATTGCGCCCTTTTGGGGTTTAAGAAGTAAAATCGGGAGATCAGTTTATATGGGAGCTTTATAATGATAAAGTCCGATATAATGACAAAACCACTTGTTCAATAACGGTGGGTACAAGAAAAAATTTAAATATAAACAGACAATATAAATATAAAGGAGTGGGAGCGAAGAAATTGTTGCCGGAGCGGGAGCGAAGCAGAAAAAAGTTACCCGCTCCGGGATCCCTGATATATGTTTTGTGAGGCTGCACAACAATACAGAGAATTTTACAACCACAGGTCATATGCAGTAGGTGAGTTTTATAAAAGCGAATTTGTGGTACATATTAGGGTCAAACGGCTGAATAGATTCTAATGAATTTGCATCAAAGGAAAGATATTTTTCCAAAGATGTCCAAAATATAGGAAAATTAATTTTCCGATAAGAACATCCATGGAAATGAGTAATTATTTTTTAATAAAAGAGAAGAAAAAGCAGAAACACAGCAAATTGTTGTTGCTTTTAACTTAAACATCCGTTATTTGTGTGAATGCAAAGCCATAGGTGGGAGTATAAGAAGTGAGAGTGCGAAAGGTGATTAGTATGTGCGAAAGAAAGAGTATGCCAAAAAAGGTCACAATTGTGGTGCGGGTGTGTGGTGGTGTGACGAGTGTGGCCCTACTTGGTGTTCCTTGGCATGGGAGGTCAGTCAGTAACTTAAGCTGCGGCTGTGGTCAATGACGTTTGCGGTTTAATATGTTGGCAACGATTAAATACAACTTTGGCAACGCCCTTATTTAAACATTGGAGTACACCTAAAAAGGAATCAATGTAACTAATTGTGAGGCAATACAATGCACTTAATGAATGAAATAATTGACGGAGAGTTAAAACAAGTAACGAAAAGAGGGCGCAGTACTGTTGCTTACATTATGTGATGGGTCCCCTATGTTTTAAGGTAATGAAGTAAAAGCGTGCTAAGTTCGGCCGGGCCGAATCTTGGAAACTCACCACCATGGATTCTGCTAAAAATTTCTACAATAAATTCAGTTGAAGGACACCATTTTATTCTACATACCAAACTTCTGTCAAACCAGCAAAAATTAAAGCTTCTATGAACGGAACGAGGATGATCGAGAGACCGGTTTAAATGGAAGCTATATCAGGTGATGGACTAGAATTGCGGCTTGTAAGGACTCAAGAAATCAAATCGGTAGATCGGTTTATATGGGAGCTATATTAGGTTATAGAACGATTTGGACCGTACTTGGCAAAGTTGTTAAAAGTCATAAAAAACACTACATGCTCAATTTCAGCCAAATCGTACAAAAATTTCGGCAAATCGGCCAATTTATACCGTCTTGGCACAGTTGTTGGAACTCATAACAAAACACTACATGCAAAATTTCAGACAAATCGGACAAAAATTGCGGCGGGTAAGGGCTCAAGAAGTCAAATCGGGAGATCGGTTTGTATGGGAGCTATATCAGGGTATAGACCGTACAGTGGTTGGAATTCATAACTGAACACCATGTGCAAAATTTCAGCCAATTCAGACAAAAATTGCAGCTTCTAGGGGCTCATGAAGACGAATCGGGAGATCGGTTTATATGGGAGCTATACCTAAATCCAAACCGATATGGCCCATTTGCAATCCCCAATGATCTACATCAATATTAATTATCTGTGCAAAATTTCAAGCGGATAGTTTTACCCATTCCCCTGCGATTTCGGTAGACAAACGGGCGGGTGGACATGGCTAGATCGACTTAGAACGTCGAGACGATCAAGAATTGCAAATGGACCATATAGGTTTGCTAGTGGGCCATATCGGTTAAGATTTGGATATAGCTTCCATATGAACCCATCTCCCGATTCCATTTCTTGAGACCCTGGAAGCCGCAATTTTTGTCCTATTTGGCTGAAATTTTGTTATGACTTCTAACAACTGTTCCAAGTACGATCCAAATCGGTCAAGAACCTTATATAGCTCCCATATAAACCGGTCTCCCAATTTGACTTCTTGAGCTTCTGGAAGCCCAAGATTTGGCTGAAATTTTGCACATAGTGTTTTGTCATGACTTCCAATAACTGTGCCAATGGCTAAAATATAATGTCATTAGGACGATTGGCATAAATATTTTCTCAGACAGCCAGGCAGCCATTAAATCCCTGGAGAACGTATTTCTGAAGACAAAAACCGCCCTCGACTGTCGCATATCTCTCAACGAGATGGCTGAACAGTTCAAAATTCACCTGTTCTGGGTGCCGGGCCACACATAGATGGTCTTAAAGAGGGGGCTGTGAGCATTCCAAAACTTTGTGGCCTGATCTTGACTTGAAGAAGTCTACTTGTTTGCTGTCATTGGCTAGAACAGACGTCTCAATCATTGTGTCCGTCGTGACAGGTCACTGTCTAATCGGAAAACATGCTGACAGACTGAAGGTTGCCAGCAACGACCTTTCCAGAACCTGTAGGGACATCGAGGAAAAAGAAACTATAGAACACCTTCTGTGTGTGTGTCCCGCACTAGCAGTCAGAAGGAGTTCTACTTTAGGTTCTCATTTCTTTCAGAACCTGTCTGATTTAGCGGATATGAACATTCGCAAGTTACTGGGCTTTTTAATCGATCTGGATGGTTTAACGGTAGGAACTAGAAGGCATCTTCCTTCTTCTGTTCCTGTGGTATCACAATGGACGAAAACGTCTAAGTTAGTCTGGGGCAGACCGCCACATAAACCTAACATTAACCTAACCTATGGTTCAAATCGGTGTATAACCAGATATAGCTCCCACATTTTAGCAGAATCCATAGTTGTGGGTTGCCAAGATTCGGCCCGGCCGAACACTCAAGCCTTAACTTGTTTTAACTTTTAAGCTCCGCATATGAACATGTTCGAATGAAAATGTAAAAAGTCTAATTCTTCGACAGGATTAGGGCGACATTTGCAGAATGTCGTACCGTATAAGAGTAGGTTAGGTTAGGTGAAAGTGGCAGTCTTTTACAGACTCACTTAGACAATTTTAAGTCCATTGTGATACCACAGTAGCGACAGACCAAGGCTTCTGGCGGGAATCGAATCCACGACCCCTGCATCCAAGCAGTCAAATATAGGTTCCAAGTCATCAAATATAGGTTCCATTTTTTAGGACTTGTTTGACGAACTGGCCGGTTCTACGGTAGCATTAGAACACATCTTACCTTTCCTAATATCAGAAGGGGAAAAATGTGTAAGTAAGCCTGATTTCAGACTACCATATAAACATTACCTTACCTTACCTGGGCTCGAACCCATGATATGAGCTTCATTATCAGCCATGCTATGCCCATCACAATGTAAAAAACACAGAAATTGCAGTTCTCTAACACAAATCAGGTTACCCTAGTGGTTTGCTCAGTCCTACTGAACCTTAAACCATTTTTACGATTTCTTTAATACAACACGATTTCAAGCCATATCTCGTATGCCCATAGTTTATTGTTTTTCTTTTTTTTTCAAAAGCCACAATAAGCCTCAAACTACATAAAACAAAAGATGCCGGAACATGCCCATCTTGTCTGAGATCAAATGCACAGGACATTTGGGCCATAACGTTTTGCGACGTTTTCCGGCAATGCCCTCACTTCCTTTCTCTTTATGGTCAATATTAGTGTACCATTAAATGTAGACATATGGCAAAAGACCTTAAATCCACAAATTGTTTATTGATAGTCAACAAAAGTATTCATTTACAAAGTAATCTTTCTTATTCTTCCCACATGGAGACAATGGATATTTCTTTTGTTTTAATTTTCCATCAAATGGTTTTGAACCACTAGTTGCTCTAAAATGTTCATATTTATCATCGTATCCACACCTAAATTAGTGAACTCAATAGCTTTATTTTTAATTTTCGGCATAGTTAATTAAAGTTCTATCCATCATCATCCTGTGTGTCCTGGCCACAAGCCAATAAAGCAGACATCCTTTAGTTAGGAGCTTTTTTTGGGCACATACAATACATATTTCATGTAATTTTCCATGCCCCCACCAGCTGAAGATGACCTCAAACCTGCTGCTATTCCTAGGTCCCCCCCCAATCGCCATGTGTCGTCTACGAATGCGGCCAATAAGTAGACAAGTCGAAACACACACCGAAAATGCAACTCCATTAAGAAAGCAATAACCCAGACATTGAAGGCAATGTATGTCTATCAGTTTTATGGTCCTCCCCCTCAACTGTTTGGTAGAAGGATATTAGAAGGATAGGCTTCACCCTCCTCCTCCTCCTCCCAGCGGATGTAATGCGAAGGAGAAACCTTGATGGCTTTTGTCAATGTTTAAAGTTTCATGGGCAAAAATCGTTTAAGCACATAGGTAACCAATGGAACCACTTACATATCAGCAGGCATCAATTGAGTTTCTTTATCGTTATTAAATATTCATAACACTTGGAATTCCTTGGGCCTGTCTGCCTCGTCTGCTGTATAGATGGGTAGATAGGTGTGCTGCGATTGCGATTTCTGGGGAATCGAATCAATATTCAATTCTTTTCAAGTTTTCTTCTATTTCCCATCGAACGCAAGGGAAGAAAGAAAGAAAGATCGTCAACAAAACTTTTCCGTCTACAATGTTGGCAATGGTGGGCGTTTTCTTTTTTTTTTTTTTTCTTTTATTGAATTACTTGAGTTTATTTCCGATTAAAGTACAGAATTATTATTGGCAATAATTGTCTGTTCTGTAAGTTTTTTTTTTTTGTTTCTTTTTCCCTTTCGGATGGACAATAGCGCGCGCGATTATTTGCCCATTGACATTGTTGGACGTTTGCCGACACTGTTAACGCACTGTTCGACCTCGTAATGGATACTGAATATTGAAAACCTAAGCATATCTTTAGGAGCATTAAAAGCTTTTCCTGTTGCCGAGAGTTCAGTGTGGTGAGTTGTGTGCTTTTATCTATACTCACCATTAGGGTTGCCAATTGAATGAAACATTATATGTTGAAGCAAAAAAGAGCCTTCTTTGAATGTTGCTTTCAAAAACTTTACAAAATGTAGCAAAACAGACTGTGGATAATAAATATAACAAGTTATGGTATGGCTATGACGTAACGAAACGTCTCGCGCAGTTCTATGATCATACCATTACTATTACATTAAAAAAGTTATATTTTTCCAAATTTTTAAATTTTCAAAAGACGAACTTTTCTAGAACATGCCTTGTTCAAATGAAAGCTTAGCTACCCAAACATAAATTGGCCCCATGCTTTTTAAAACATCAACGAAAACCAAAAGGCTGGGGATTATGCTAGAGTTGCCATTCCGTTAGCATGCGGCAACCCATCTCTGACCCTATAAATCACAAAGGGACATATATATAGGGTTGCCTAAAAAGTAATTGCGGATTTTTTAAAAGAAAGTAAATGCATTTTTAATAAAACTTAGAATGAACTTTAATCAAATATATAATTGCCATTTTGTTCGATAACCTTTTGCCATCTTCCTGGCAAATTTTCTATTCCACGCTCATAGAACTTCTGGCCTTTATCTGCAAAAAACTGAACCAAGTGCGATTTTATAGCCTCATCATTGCCGAAAGTTTTACCATTTAAGGAGTTCTGCAAAGATCGAAATAAATGGTAGTCTGATGGTGCAGGTCAGGGCTATATGGTGGATGCATCAAAAGTTCCCTGCCAAGCTCACTCAGTTTTTGGCGAGTGACCAAAGATGTGTGCGGTCTAGCGTTGTCCTGGTGGAATATGACACCTTTACGATTGACCAATTCTGGTCGCTTCTCCTTGATGGCTGTATTCAATTTGTCCAATTGTTGACAGTAAACATCCAAATTAATCGTTTGGTTCCTTGGAAGCAGCTCAAAATATACCACACCCTTCCTATCCCACCAAACAGACAGCATAACCTTCTTACGGTGGATATCAGCCTTTGAAGTGGTTTGAGCTGGTTCACCATGCTTGGACCATGATCGTTTTCGACTAACGTTGTTGTAAACAATCCATTTTTCATCTCCAGTTATGATTCGTTTTAAAAACGGATCGAATTCATTGCGTTTAAGGTGCATAAGGTGCACAAGCGTTGATTCGGTTTGTTAAATGAATTTCTTTCAATACATGTGGTACCCAAATATCAAGCTTTTTCACCAGTCCAAGACTTTTTATGTGATAATGAACGGTTGATTTTGGTATATTTAACTTCTCTCCTATCTCACGCTCAGTTACATGACGATCCAATTCGACTAATGCTTTGATTTGGTCATCATTAACTTCATTTGGCCGACCTGAAAAATCCGCAATTACCTTTTGGGCAACCCATAATTTATAGTGACGTGTTGCTTCAAAGATGAAACAAAACGTATATAATTTCTGGCTATGGCTAAGAATTTAGGTTCATTATAGAGTTAAGGTGTATGACTTTGGGTTTTTGGAAACCAAGCAATGTCTTAGATTTGGTTTGACATGGCACAATCAAGACTTATCTTGGTCTTTCTTTATCTAATATATGGACCCGAACCTCCACGCGGAGTTACATGGATAGCTGCCTTTAACATCCGTTAAAGGTAGTGAGCTAAAATGTTGGTAAGATAAAGTTAAAGATATCTCTTTCAAGATTAAAATGTTTATAGCTGAAGTGTTAGCGAGGCTCTGGGTTTTCCGGGCCCCTCTTCGCAAGTTGGTCACCTCGGCATTTCCAAAAATTGTTCGGGCTGCCATTGATCAGATCATTCAGACCATATTAAACACGTATATTGAAGGTCATGAGAGAAGCCGTTGTATTTCTTCCAAATCGGATGAGAATTGCGCCCTCTAGAGGCTCAAGAAGTCAAGATCCAAGATCGGTTTATATGGCAGCTATATCAGGTTATGTACCGATTTGCGCCATACTTAGCACAGTTATTGGAAGTCATAACAAAACACTTCATGTAAAATTTCAGCCAAATCGGATGAGAATTGTGCGCTCCATTGGCTCAAGAAGTTAAGATCCAAGATCGGTTTATATGATAGCTATACCAGATTATGAACCGATTTGTATCATACTTAACACAGTTATTGAAAGTGATACCAAATGCAAAATTACAGCCAAATCGGATAAAAATTGCGCCCTCTAACAGCTGAAGAAGTCAAGACCCGAGATCGGTTTATATGGTAGCTATATCAGGTTATGTACCGATTTCACCCATACTTAGCACAGTTGTTGGAAGTGATACCAAAACACCACGTACAAATTTCAGTCAAATCGGGCGAGATTTGCGCTCTCTAGAGGCTCATGCAGTCAAGACCCAAGATCGGTTTATATGGCAGCTTTATCAAAACATGGGCCGATTTGGCCCATTTACAATCCCCACCGACCTACACTTATAAAAAGTAATTGGTCAAAATTTCAAGCGGCTAGCTTATCTCCTTCGAAAGTTAGCGTGCTTTCGACAGACAGACTGACGGACGGACGGATCTCGGTCAAAATTGCACAAAAAAAAATTAAAGTCAAATATCTCTGAAACCAGTGGAGATATTGTAGAACTCAAACGAACTTTTCTGAATGTATTTTTGAGCACTATCCAGTACAAAAAAATTGAAAATCAGACCGTAAATAAAGATTAGGCAGCCCGAACAATTTTTCGAAATATCGAAGTGAACAACTTTAAGGGCCTGCCAAAAGGCGGGCAGACAACCTAAGGCCTTGCAATTTTGCACAGAGATATCTCTGACAGTTCTCACACGGCATATTTTTCACTAGTTTTTTCGAGTTTCTTCCACTGTGCGATCTCTCGATTTAAGGTTTTGGAACCATTAAAGTTACATTTTTTATATGATTTCGCTGAATTTTGAGAAGTGGGTTGTGTTAAACCTCTTGACATCATTGTTCAATACGGTCCAGATCGGTTCAGATTTAGATATAGCTGCCACATAGACCGATCTCTCTATTTAATATCTTGGACTCATCAAAGGCGCATTTGTTGTCCGATTTCACTGAAATTGGGGACAGTATGTTATGTAAGGCCCCTTGATATTATTGTTTAATTTGGCCCAGATCGGTCCAGATTTGGTTATAGCTTGATTTCACATATATTGTCGGATTTCGCTGAAATTTCGGGTAGCGAATCTCGTTACGCTCCTCGCTATCCCTGTTCCATGCGGTCCAGATCGGTCCAGATTTTTAAAAATCTGCATGTATACCGATCTCCTGATTTAAGATTTTGGGCTCATAAAAGGTGGATTTATTAACCGATTTTTCTGAAATTAGGCACAATGAGTGCCTAAAATCGGTCTATATTTCGCTATAACTGCCACATAGACCGATCTTGCGATTTAAGGTGTTGGGCCCATAACAGTCGTATATATTGTCCGATTTCGCTTAAATCTGCTATAGCCAGTTGCGTTAGGCTGCTCAACATCCCTGTTCAATACGGCCCAGATCACTCCATATTTGGATATATCTGCCATATAAACCGATCTCCAGATTTTAAGTTTTAGGCTCAAAAAGGTGAATTTATAAAACGATTTCGCTGAAATTTAGCACAATGACTTCTGTAAGACCCTTGAACATTCATACCGAGTATGGTCAATATCGGGCTATATGTGGATATTGCTGTCATATATAACGATCTCCCGACTTAAGGTTAGTACAAAAATTTGAGTTAGATGCTTACTTAGCATTTCTGAATATGGTGGAGATCGGACTTTATTTAGACTTAGCTCATATGGGTTAAAAATTGATGAGTTATTCACCGTATTATGACGAAAGGTGCTTAATATATATATATCGGAGGGGGTGGGTATCCAAAGTTCTGGCCGGCCGAACTTTATGCCTTTTTATACCTCCACCATAGGATGGGGGTATACTTATTTCGTCATTCTGTTTGTAACTCCTCGAAATATTCGTCTAAGACCCCATAAAGTATATATATTCTTGATCGCCATGACATTTTAAGTCGAACTAGCCATGTCCGTCCGTCCGTCTATCTGTCAAAAGCACGCGTACTTTCGAAGAAGTAAAGCTAGCCGCCTGAAATTTTGCACAAATACTTCCTTTTAGTGTAGGTCGGTTGGGATTGTATATGGGCTATATCGGTCCACGTTTTGATATAGCTGCCATATAAACCGATCTGGGATCTTAACTTCTTGAGCCGCTAGAGGCCACAATTTTATCATGACTTCCAACAACTGTGCTGAGTATGGTTGACATCGGTATATAACCTGATATAGCTGTCATATAAACCGATCTGGGGTCTTAACTTCTTTAGCCTCTATAGGGAGCAATTCCAATCCGATTTGGCTGAAATATTGCATGACGTGTTTTGTTATGACTTCCAACAATTGTATTAAGAATGATTCAAATCGGTCCATAACCTGATAAAACTGCCATATAAACCGATCTGGGGTCTTGACTTCTTTAGCCACTAGAGGGCGCAATTATTATCCGATTTAGCTGAAATTTTGCATGAGGTGTTTTGTTATGACTTCCAACAACTGTGTTAAGAATAATTCAAATCAGTCCATAACCTGATATAGCTGCCATATAAACCGATCTTTTGTCTTAACTTCTTGAGCCTCTAAAGGGCGCAAGTATTATCACATTTGGCTGAAATTTTGTACAACGGCTTCTCTCATGCCCTTTAACATACGTGTCGAATATGGCATGAATCGGTTTATAGCCTAATACAGCTCCTCTATAAACCGATCTCCCTATTTTACACAATTATTTCTACTATGGTCTCCTATATTCAGTTCAACTATGGTCCGAAATGAACCATTACTTGATATTGTTCCAATAACATAGCAATTCTTTTCTTTTATCCTTTGTTTGCCTAAAAAGAGATACCGTGGCAAGAGCTCGACAAATGGGATCCATGGTGGAGGGTATATAAGATTCGGCCCTGCCGAACTTAGCACGCTCTTACTTGTTATTTGTTAAATTTCAAAAACGTGAACTGTTTTTTAAGAATCGACATTTTTTTCGAATAGTTCAAAATCCGGTTTTAGGAAAAAGTCAATTTGATGATTACCAGTTTCAAAAAAAAAAAAAACTTTTTTGTTTTCGGCAAAAAAAATAAAACTTGGTTAGGCAACACTAATCCTTATAAGCTTTTTCGAGACGTCACTCATACGTCCCCATGAGCTATTTAAGTATTGTTGAGCATCACTTATACGCTCTAATGTCCAATCTAGTGGTGGCTTTTTGAACTACAACTTTAAAACATTCAATCACATTCTCAATGTGATTAACTATTAAGTACAAGGTTTGCGGTCTACAAAAGGTGTTCACAACAGATATGACTGCTGCAATTGAGACAGAGAACATTTGCAAGTCTGAGAAATTGATAAGAGAAATCTTAGAATTGTTATGTTTTAGCACTGATTTATAAAAAGAATTAAGTCTGTAAAACCTTTTTTCAAAGCCAATCTAATCATCTTACTTATTGGCTACTTTCATAGATTTGTCTTTAGAAGGAACACCACCCTACACAACATGTTTCCTGACTTGTTGACATAATTTGATAATACTGCAAAAAAGTTCAATGCAATGTATGGAAGGACACACTTAACAGTTTATGACATTAAATAAAGCTTTTGAAAGCTTTTTATGAGCTATGTACCAGTACACAGCTAAAATGAGAATATTAAGAATCATGAAAAGACAGAAAATTAAGTTTTGTCGGTGTCTGGTTCATTGGATGCAAGAGATAACAGACTTACAGGCCACCATGCGTATGTTGACTGGTTTCAGCAAGTAAGTTACATAAATGAGTATGCGTTCAATGCCTCAAATTAAATACCCACCTCCACATTCAATATTACCAACCAAAACCCTATAAAATTTAAAATGTTTTGCATTTTAAGGATAGCTACGTTTTCCAATGTCCTTAACAGGTCCATGAACAGCCATTGTCTTTGTTTTAAGTGTGGCGATTATACACTTTACAGGGATTATCTTTTCGCACTCTCCCACATTTATGACAAAGTCCTTAAATGACAATTGCTGTGTTTTATTTTAATACTGGATAGACAAGCCGTGAAGGGCAAAAATAAAATGCAAAAAAAAGTTTCCAGTGCAAGTCTGTTTGTTTGCCATTGGCTAGTAGCACCATTTGCCAACCTGTCAAAACAATGCGAGAAAAATGTGTAAATAATTGTAAAATTTATAAATAAAATTTGCAAAACATGCGTGGGAATAAAAGTCAAATAAAATGTACTACGATTTATGCACGCAATAACTAGCTAGACAGGGCCAGCTCCGCTGCGCCTTCTTATTTTATCTAAGCCCCATACGGTCACGTCATGAAATAAGTCCTGTTTGGGGGTGCTGTTGCGGCCTTTCAGATATTTCGCGCCAATGTGGATATTATATTGGTGCTCTTCTCCTAACCTTTCATTTAAGCCTTACCATAGCAAGGTCGGTAAATATGTCCGGTATGGAGGTGAGGCGGATCCTCATATATGAAATTCGTGATCTGGTCTCAAATACCTTTCCTTTGAGTCCCATATTGTCATTTTTGGTTTATATTTCATTTGACTGGAGGCTTTGGAGTTGGGGCGACCCCTAGATATCCCACCCTAGATAAGGATAAAAATTTTTGTATTTAACTTATTATAAACAAACTACATTTCGCTTAAATCGCCTCACCCATCTCCAAGATCTAGGGTTTTTGAAAATTGGGTAAGGGGAGGGTCCGCCCACTAAAGTTTGGATATTAGATCTACATCATTCTCTTGGATTTGATAATGGATTGGAGTAGCCAAACTCTTTGCCCCGAAAGTGGATATCAGATTCATACTCCACCCCCATATAGTAGGTATATATGCGTAGTTTAGGGGGAGTTTATGAGGTGAGGCGTCTCTGTAGCACTTAGCTATGAAACAGATACAGATTTGAGCCCCTTTTCGCATAATCCACTAATGTGTCTAGTTTGAGGGGAATCAGGGTGGGCGGCCACCCACGTACATAACCCTGAATAAATATCAGCATCGTGCTCTACTCTCAAATTTCTTTAATTTGAGCCCCAATTGCCATTGGTTTAGGGGGAGTTTGTGAGGTGACACGACCCCAAACATTTGGCCTCAAAATTGGATATCAAATTGGGTTTCTACTATCAAATACCTATTATTTATCGCCATAATAGGCAATCATGAATGGTTTGCAGGGAGTTTAGGGCCTCTGAAGTAATATCAGCATCGTGCTATCGCAAGATTTTGTTTGAGCCCCATAATGTCAAGCATTTTGAAAGAGGCTATCAAAATATTCAGGGCTTTGTAAATGGGCCATATCGGTCCATGTTTTGATATAGCTGCCATGTAAACCGATCTTGGGTTCTGACTTCTTGAGCCTCTAGAGTGCGCAATTCTTATCCGATTGGAATGAAACTGATATAGCTGCCATATACACCAATCTTGGGTCTTGACTTCTTGAGCCTCTAGAGGGCGTAATTCTTATCCCATTGGAATGAAATTTTGCACGACATATTTTGTTATGATATCCAACAACTGTGCCAAGTATGGTTCAAATCGGTCCATAACCTGATATAGTTGTCATATAAACCGATCTTGATATGCAACAACTGTGCCAAGTATGGCTCAAATCGGTTCATAACCTGATATAGCTGTCATATAAACAGGTCTGGGGACTTGACTTCTTGAGCTTCTAGAGGGCGCAATTCCTATTCGATTTGGCTGAAATTTTTCATGACGTATTTTATTCTTGCTTTCAACAACTGTGTCAAATAAGGTTCAAATCGGTTCATAACCTGATATCGCTGCCATATAAACCGAACTGGGATCTGGACTTCTTGAGCCTTTAGATGTCGCAACTATTATCCGATTTGCCTGAAATTTTGTACGACGGATCCTCTCATGACCATCAACATACGTATTTATTATGGTCTGAAACTTATTGAGCCCTCAAAGAGCGCAATTCTTATTCGAATTAGCAGACATTTTACACAGGTCTGGAACATATTATTGAATGTGGTCCAAACCGGGCTATATCTTGATACCGCTCTAATAGCAGAGCAAATCTTTTCTTATATCCTTTTTTGCCTGAGAAGAGATGCCGGGAAAATAACTTGACAAATGCGATCCATGGTGGAGGGTATATAAGATTCGGCCCGGCCGAAACTTAGCACGCTTTTACTTGGTTTGGGTAGGATAGGGGGAGGGGGATTGACCTCTGACACGTCCTCTCATTTGAGAACGAAATATTCTCGGTCACCCTACATGGCAGTTTGACGTTGCATTTATTAGGCGGAGAGGGTAGCTCTCACCCCCCCCCCCCATATTGTCCCAATCGGTAAATATGTTCTGTTGAAGGGTTTTTTGGGGGTGGGGAGGCGCCACAGACACCAAGGAATACGTTTTTATTTTAGCATTGTACACTACCTTTAAATAGCTTTCATTTGATATCGATATTGTCCCAATCGGTAAATTTGTTCTGCTGGGGGGTTTTGGGGGGTACATGCACTAAAAAATTCATTTTTGTGTCAGATTTATATTCTACTTTTAAATACCTTTCATTTGATACCCATATTGCTCAAAGCGGTTAAAGTGTCCTGTTGGGTGGTGATTTTGGGGCTGCCCCCCACCCTACTCACACACACACATACACACACTATGGGTAACATTTTGATGTCAAGTTCGTATTGCACTCTTAAATGCGTTTCATTTGATACCCATATTGCCCAAAGTGAAAATGTCCTCTTGGGTCTTTGAAGAGTGAAATTTGTATACTAATATTCGTACTCTACTCTTAAATACCTTTCATTTGATACCCATATTGTCCCAATCGGTACACATGTCCGTTCGGGTGGGTTTTGGAATGGGGCGTCCCCCCTCGTTATTTGACCCCAAATTTTATTACCAATTTCGTATGGCATACAAAATTTCGCTTAAATCGGTGCATGCATCTTCGAGATCTGGCGTTTTTAAAATTGGGTATGGGGGAGAGTCCGCTCCCCCCCAAAAAAATTTAGTACTCTATTTTCACCGGGAGCCCAAACTCTGCCATCTGTGAAAATTTCATGAAAATCGGTTCAGTCGTTTTTGAGTCTATACGGAACAGCCAAACAAACTAACAAACAAACAAAGCGCAACAATTTCATTTTTATATAATAGAAGAAGATTGGTTTTAATTTTATTTTGCCATTCACAATAGAGGATTTCTGCGGGTGACCACACTTATTTATGAAAAACATAGCATGGCAATCCTGACGAAGTATGATCATAATGTAACCAGGACTGGTCCTGGATAGATTTTCGTACAAATTTCATTTCACTGCACTATATAATATTAAAATAAAACACAGCTAATGTGTGTGTGTGTATGTAAGGACATGTACATGGCTATTCTCACAATAAGTATGAAATGACGATGTCTCACGTTCTTGTGTATGCCCATGCTCATAGTTCTCATACAGCCTATGTATGTATGCGATGTTGATCCTGTGCCGACATAAATACGTCTTCGAGTGTCACTTATGTACGTTGGCAGTGTGCCGGCAACACATAGTTGTCAAGTATCTCATCTTGTCCTTTAAAATGTAAATTGTATCTTGCTAATGATGCTTTTGATGTACCTTGTGACGATATAAACAAACAGGGGAGAATAGGCACTTAATGACAGTTTACCCAAAATAAAGACTAGTTTTACCTGTACATCTAGTACATAAAAATTAAAGTGTTGCGCTTTATTTGTTTGTATGTTACCTATAGACTCACAAATGGCTGGACCGATTCTCGTGAAATTTTCACAGATGGTGGCGGATGGTTCGCCAATGGATATAGGTTTACGATATCCACGAGACGTGTGTACCCTTCCCTAACTCCAACTTTCAAACACGCCAGATCTCGGAGATTTAAGCGAAATTTTGTATGCCTCATTATGGGAACCCAAAAATACAAAATTAATATAAAACTTTGTAGTCAACTAATAATGAGGGACGCGCAATCATAAAATCACCACCAGGGACATGTTTACCAATTGGGACAATAAGAGTATCAAATAGAAGGTATTAAAGAGTAGAGTACGAACATAACCCCAAGTATCGGGAGGCCCGCCCCAGTCTCAAAAACCGCCCAAAATTTACATGTTTACCGATTGGGGCAATATGGGTATCAAATGATAGGTAAATGGAAGTAGAGTACGAAAAATATATACAAATTTGGGGTCCAGTCCCAGGAGGGCCGCCCACCACCCCTAAGCAGACATGTAGCCCAATCGGTAGAATATGGGATTCAAACGAAAGGCAGTTGAGAGTAAAATACGAAAATTATATAAAAGTTTTGAGTCGATTCCCCACCCTAATCGATATGTTTACCAAACGGGACAATATGAGACACAAACGAAAGCTGTTTGAGAGAAGAATACGATTCCCGGTTGGTTGCTTCACCCCAAAATTATCCCCCTAATGGACATGTATACCAAACGGTACAAAATAGGATTCTAATGAAGGATATTTGAAAATAAAGTACGAATTAAATACCGTAGTGCAGAAGCCAGCATGTCCGCTTGTGACGCTGAACGCCTGGGTTCGAATCCAGGCGAGACCATCAGAGAAAATTTTCAGCGGTGGTTTTCTCCTTCTAATGCTGGCAAAATTTCTGAGGAACTATGCCATGTAAAAACTTCTCTCCCAAGATTTGGCACTCTGCGGCAAAGCGTTCGGACTCTGGTTAAAAAAAAGAGACCCCTTATCATTGAGCTTAAACTTCTATCGAACTGTACTCATTGACATGTGAGAAGATTGCCCCTGTTTGCAAATTTGCATTTGCAATTTTACAAACTATTTTCAAATGTAGACCATGTCAAAAGGGGGCTGCAAACACTTAACCCTTTCTATTCTGATGTCGACATGGCAGCCGGTTGTACGCACCGGATTGACCCGATGGAGTCCTCATCGGCAAGGGCTGCCGCCTCATTGTACGTGTTCGTCCTGTTTTCGTTATGGGAGAAGCACATCCCGGAGTGCCTTCTCCGCACGCCCCGGATGCTGGTTCTGTTCGGTTTGCCAGAACCGCCTCCACCATCGTTCGGTGTGGTGCAACCGGTGCATGGAGTGGGTCCATTTCCGATCTTGCTCTGGCCTTACGTCACTACGGGAGTATAGTCACACTCAATATGTTGCAAGGTGTTGTGCGAACATAGACAACAGTGGGTCACAAGTGTCGTCGTCGCCACCTTCTGCGTCCTCGTCGTCGGACTATATACGCACCAGTGCTGTTGGTGCCACAATATTGTCGGGCCAGTGCCGGGAAGCGCATCTCTCTTGCAATTGAGTTACAATGGCCTGTGGGGCAAGATCGACAAGATTGTGAATTCGGAAGAACATATTTGTTGCAGCGATCCAGGAGACAAAACTGACCAATATCTGCAGCCTGCACAGTTGCCACGGATGCAATATGCTACGTAAGGATCGCTTTAGGAATGAAGGTGGGGGATTCACATTCGGGATACATCATTCCGTGCAGTATAGACCCATCTCACCTGCGCCTACTGCTAGTGACCCCTACATGGAGTGCATTGCGATAGCAGTCAAGTCCGGTGCTGCCGAGATAGAGCTGTACAACGTGTACATACCGCCGCTTGGTAGTTGTGACCCAATTAATGGACTAGCTTACAATCCCGATATAAGTGGGCTACTGTCTGGCCTTAATCATCTGGTTCTATTACTAACAAAATTTCCCATGAACCTTCCATTGAGGAACAGGGGATACTTCTCTCATATCAATGAGTGCAGTCCAATTAAAGTTTAAGCTCAATGATTAGGGGCCTCTTTTTTATGCCGAGTCCGATAGCGTGCCGTATAGCGACACCACTTGGCAGAGAAGTTTAACATGGCAGTATATCTCACAAATGTAGCCAGCATTTGTAATGGGATTACCAAGTGCTGAAATTTTTCTGATGTTCACGCCGGGATTTGAACCCAGGCGCTCGTCGTCATAGGCGGACTTGCTATCATATGCGCCACGGTGGCCTCCAATCGTCTGGTTATAGGAGACTTTAATGAAGGCTTCACGTTTTGCACGGTGAATGAGGATGCCCCTAGGATTACGACAAGGTGTAGCAGCTCGCCAGACATTTCCATTGCATCCCCTGATCTCCTGAGTGACGTAACCTGGCAAGCTCCCAATAATTCTCACTATCGACCGACCACTCGACCACTCGACCTCTGAACGCAGGGCATTTATCAATCAGAAGAAGGTTGATTGGGTCGGCATCAAAAAGTACCATTCAAATCATCATCTTGTGGACAGGTATCCACCGCCCAGAAGCCTTAGGGTAGATCTACATGATCTAGAGCGTGATGTTCAGCGCTACAATAGAGAACCTTCAGATCAAGCGGCATATCAAGCGGGTCTAAACAACGTCCATGCAGATACGGTAACAGATGCGGTGAGTAGCTACCGGGTGAATGTGCTCCTTTGAGAACGACCGCCTCCCATTGCACCTGAAGAAATTGACCTCTCCCGGCAAACCAATGGCTTAGTTACGATCCGGCAGATGCAGCTGCCTCAAATCCAACAGTGCAAGGATTGATGCCGACGTGCAGGGTGTATATCCCCATTGTGCCACGGACCACACGATACACGTAACCTTTTCAATTGCCAAGCCAGACACACTAGACTCAGATTAAGGTTCCTCTGGAAGCACCCCATCTTAGTCGCAGAGTTCCTGGATCTGGATACTCAACATAATCAAGCAGACGAAAGATAGAACACAACACACTGCTACAACAACAACATCAACTACTGATGTCCTCTACAGAGCACATGACTTTTAGAATCCACTGTTCATATGATTTTTCTTATATTTTTATACCCCCCCACCGTAGGATAGGGGGTATATTCATTTAGTCATTCCGCTTGCAACATATCGAAATATCAATTTCCGACCCTACAAAGTATATATATTTCGGATCGTCGTAAAATTCTAAGACGATTTAACGATGTCTGTGTGTCTGTCCGTCTATCTGTCTGTCCGTCTGTCCGTCCGTCTGTTGTAATCACTCCACTGCCTTTAAAAATTGAGATTTTGAGCTGAAATTTGGCACAGATACGTCTTTTTGATGCACGCTGGTTAAGTTCTTGAACGGGTCAAATCGGACCATATTTGGATATAGCTACTATATATACCAATCTGCCGATAAATAGTTTAAAGCCTATAAATGCTTTATTTTTTTATCATATTTCGCTGAAATTGGAAGCAGTGAGTAGCTTAAGGCTTCCTGACATCTGATCCAAATATGGTTCAGATCGGACTTTATTTAGACATTGCTGCTATATAGACCGATCCGTCGATAAAGGGTCTGAAGCCCATAAAAGCTTTATTTATTACCCGATTTCACTGAAATTTTGAACACTGAGTTGTTTTGAGCCGCCCGATATCCGAGCTTAATATGGTTAAGGTCGGACTATATTTAGATATAGCTGCCATATAGACCGATCTGCCGAAAAAAGTGTCTGAATCCCATAAAAACTTTGTTTATTACCCGATTTTGTTGAAATTTTAAATACAAAACTCAACAGCGACTTGTATTTATTAGACCACTCAATGTACGTTCCGTATTTGGGTATATACGTTATCCAATTTTCACCGGATTGTGACGAAAGGGGGTTTTCATATATACCCGAGGAGGTGGGTATCCAAAGTTCGACCCGACCGAACTTGATGCCTTTATAGTTGTTTTATTTGGTAAAAATTGCAAATTTTGACCATGAACATTCCACTAGGGAACAGGGCAAACTGCGCACATATCAATGAATGCAGTCCAAGCCAGACACACTAGACTCAGATTAAGGTTCCTCTGGAAGCACCCCATCTTAGTCGCAGAGTTCCTGGATCTGGATACTCAACATAATCAAGCAGACGAAAGATAGAACACAACACACTGCTGCAACAACAACATCAACTACTGATGTCCTCTACAGAGCACATGACTTTTAGAATCCACTGTTCATATGATTTTTCTTATATTTTTATACCCCCCACCGTAGGATAGGGGGTATATTCATTTAGTCATTCCGCTTGCAACATATCGAAATATCAATTTCCGACCCTACAAAGTATATATATTTCGGATCGTCGTAAAATTCTAAGACGATTTAACGATGTCTGTGTGTCTGTCCGTCTATCTGTCTGTCCGTCTGTCCGTCCGTCTGTTGTAATCACTCCACTGCCTTTAAAAGTTGAGATTTTGAGCTGAAATTTGGCACAGATACGTCTTTTTGATGCACTCTGGTTAAGTTCTTGAACGGGTCAAATCGGACCATATTTGGATATAGCTACTATATATACCAATCTGCCGATAAATGGTTTAAAGCCTATAAATGCTTTATTTTTTTATCATATTTCGCTGAAATTTGAAGCAGTGAGTAGCTTAAGGCTTCCTGACATCTGATCCAAATATGGTTCAGATCGGACTTTATTTAGACATTGCTGCTATATAGACCGATCCGCCGATAAAGGGTCTGAAGCCCATAAAAGCTTTATTTATTACCCGATTTCACTGAAATTTTGAACACTGAGTTGTTTTGAGCCGCCCGATATCCGAGCTTAATATGGTTAAGGTCGGACTATATTTAGATATAGCTGCCATATAGACCGATCTGCCGAAAAAAGTGTCTGAATCCCATAAAAACTTTGTTTATTACCCGATTTTGTTGAAATTTTAAATACAAAACTCAACAGCGACTTGTATTTATTAGACCACTCAATGTACGTTCTGTATTTGGGTATATACGTTATCCAATTTTCACCGGATTGTGACGAAAGGGGGTTTTCATATATACCCGAAGAGGTGGGTATCCAAAGTTCGACCCGACCGAACTTGATGCCTTTATAGTTGTTTTATTTGGTAAAAATTGCAAATTTTGACCATGAACATTCCACTAAGGAACAGGGCAAACTGCTCACATATCAATGAGTCCGATTCTAGTTTAAGGTCAATGATAAAGGCCTCCTTTTTACAGCCGAGTCCGCACAGCGTGACACAGTGCGACACCTCTTTGGAGAGAAGTTTTACATGGCATAGTACCACACAAATGCTTCCAGCATTAGTAGGGGAAAACCACCGCTGAAATTTTTTTCTGATGGTCTCGCCAGGATTCGAACTCAGGCGTTCAGCATCATAGGCGGACATGCTAACCTCTGCGCTACGGTGACCTCCTACGGTTTTATTTGGTACTGTTGTTATATTTGCATATCAAAGTTGGACAGCACAATACGTACCTAGCCAGTTTAGTTTTGTGTGACTCTATTGGCTAAAGCCGACATTTTCGTCAATAAATTTGATACAAAGACTTCTGCCAAGTATGATTCTACATGCCAAGTATGGCAATATGGCAATATTACTTGTTTCGAGTTTTTTACCACCTATGGTGGTGGGTGACTTCTTTTTATTCCCGTACGTAAAAAATAAATTGAGAGGTCAACGTTTTTCAACACGTGAAGAAGCGGTTGATGCGTTTACAATGCATGGAAATACCTTTGGAGATACCTCCATCAGAGTGACAAAAGTGCTTCGACAATTGGTTCAAACGCATGCAAAAATGTATGAATCTTAATGGGGAATATTTTGAAAAACAATAAAGCGATTTTCGATGATTAATATTTTGTTTTTGTGTTCTCTAATCCCGAAATATAAAAGGCAACCCTCGTTTTAACTGATCACTCGATTTGACATCTTGAGACCCCGGAAATCGCAATTTTTGTCCGATTTGATCCATACTAATCGGCATAAAAGCTGATATAACTCCTATATAAACCGATTTCCGGATTAGGCTTTTTCGGCCACAAGAAGCTTAAATTTTTTTTACATAAAGTACGCATGTCCATTTCATCCAGGGATCTTGAGCGGGTATATTTTTTCCGCTCCCGTTCCGACAACAATTTTTCATCTCCGCACCGGCAATATTTTTTCGCTCCCCTTCCGCTCGTTTACAATTAAATTGACCACTTTTCGCAGTTTGTAGGGCAAGAGATATACATATTATTTTTGCCCTTACGATTACAACATCAAGCAGTTTTCAACTCCAATTGCAAATTTTGCCCATGCACATTCCACTGCATTCACGTATCAATGAGTGCAGTCCGATTCAAGTTTAAGCTCAATGATAAGGGGCCTCCATTTTCTAGCCGAGTCCGAACGGCGAGCCGCAGTGCGACACCTCTTTGAAGAGAGTTTTACATAGCATAGTAATTCACAAACGTTGCCGGCATTATGATGGAAAAACCACCGCTGAAAATTTTTTCTGATGGTTACACCAGGATTCGAACCCAGGCGTTCAGCGTTATAGGCGGACATGCTTACCTCTGCGCTACGGTGGCCCCCAGTATTCAACTTAAATTATATATATTCTTGATCGCCGTCTATATCAGACTACATCTTTATAAATTCTCCATATAAACCGATCTCCCGAATTGAATTTTTGAGCCTCTAGAGGGCGCGACTCTTATCCGATTTGGATAAAATTTTGCAAATCTGTTTCTTTTATGACCTCCGAAAATTTTGTCAAGTATAGTCCCAGTCGGTCCATAATCGTATATAGCACCCATAAAAACCGATATCCAGATTGTATTTCTGGAGCCTATTGAGGGCGCAATTCTTATCCGATTTGGCAGATATTTTGCATAATTTCTCCTACGACCTTCGACATTTTTTCAAAGTATGGTCTGAACCAGTCTATAAACTGATAAAACTCACATATAATCCGGCCTCCCCATTTTACTTCCGAAGCCTCTAGAAGTTGCATTCTTATCAGTTTGGCTGTTGATTGATCCCTTTTAGTGTCTGCCTTTAAGAGAAAACGTGCAAAGAACTTGACAAATGCGATCAATGGTGGATAGTTTACAAGTTTCGGCCCGACACAACTTAGCTCGTTTTTACTTGTTTTATCTTTAAGATGAAAACTCTTGGAATTGGTAGAAATCGTTTCTTTAATACTCCACTATATCCATAGCTTAATCCAAATATGAACCAATTTGGATCATGTTTGGTTTAGATGCTAAGAAGCTTAGGGACATGGAATATCTTTTTACAGTCCTATTCAAGTTTAGGCTCAATGATAAGGGGACTCCTTTTTATAGCCGAGTCCCGGAGTGCGACACCTCTTTGGAGAAAAGATTTTGCATGGCATAATACCTCACAAATGTTGCCAACACTAGGAGGGGAAATCACCGCTGCAAATTTTTCTTGATGGTCCCGTCAGGTTTCAAACCCAGGGGTTCAGCGTTATTGGCGGCCATGCTAGGCTCTGCGCTACGGTGGCTTTTTACATGTCCATCGGGTATCAAATGCGCCTGATACGGGCTTAAGACCCTAAATTGGCAGATCGGTCTAAATGGCGGCTACCATGTTCTGTAAGGGAGTCGCAAGGCTGAGTTTAAAATCGGGCAATAAAAAAATCACTGAGTTTAAAATCGGGCAATAAATTCGACTTATATGGCCTATACTTGGATATCGGTCTATATGGCGGTTAAACTTAAATATAGTCCGAACGAAACCATATTTAGCAAAGATGTCAACGGTTCAAACCGAACTCACTGTTCCGAATTTTAAGAAAATTGGGTTATAAATTGTCATATCGGTCTATTTGGCAGCTATATCCGAATATAGTATGACCTGGAACACAGCTTACTGTTTAAAATTTTAGGGAAATGGGGTTAAAATTGCGCGTGTTGTGGCCTTAAGACCCTATACCGGAATATGGCCTATATGGCAGCTATACCTAAATATAGTCCGATCGGGCCCATATTTGGAAAGAAAAAACCCACCGATTGAAACTTCAGCAAAATCGACGATCAAAAATATACATACTTTGTAGAATCGGCAATTGGTATTTCGATGTGTTGCAAACGGAATGACTAAATGAATATAGGTACCACCTATCAAGGGTGTTGGGTATAAAAATGTGAATTAACAAAATTTTACTTTATCCGCGTGGATAAAGAGTAGCGAAGGTCGGTGGAGACTGCCCTGAACGAGGTTGAGCATAAATTAGAAGAATCCTTCGGTGCCTAAACGTACACATTGGTGGTTTGCATTGAAATCGAGTGGGCGTTGAACAATGTGCGGACCCACACATTGATCCAATCCTTAGACCAGTACTGGGTGGACCAGGTCCTTAGAGACTGGATGAACCATATGATAAGGAAAATGTGGATAAATTGCGGGCAGGATGACAAAAATATAAGGGAGAATGTGACACAGGGAGGAATTTTATTGCCACTCCTTTGAGTGACCAGCATACATGACCTATTAGGGATGATGACTGAGGAGGGATTTGAATCCGTCTGCTATGCAGACGATGCTATAATTCATCTAAGGATCCGAACCAGCAATGCAGAAGAGCCGAAATAGTCTTGCAGATGGCACACGACTGGGCTAGACCTTGGTGTCTCAATGTTAACCCGAGTAGGCAAAAATCTGCCTGTTCACGTGGAAGACGAAGGTGGGCCAATTCGACTCACCACGTTTCCTCAACAGAACAATTTTGATATCCGACAAGATCAAATAGTTAGGTGTGATCTTGGACAGGAAACTGAATTGGAAGTGTCACATTCAGATGCGTAATGAGAAAGCTCACAGATGTTGGGTACTATGTAGTTGGGCCGTTGATTCGATGGGGCCTGAATCTTAGTATAGTCCACTGGCACTACAGGAGCGTGATAATATCAATACTTACTTACGCCTTAGTATGCCTTTGGTGAACTGCTATGGAGAAAAGTGCAACATAAGCACCATACAACAGGTTCAGAGAAGATGTTGTCTTGGCTTAGGTGAAGCGATGAGTACCACGCTCACTAGGGCAATGGAGACTATTCTATTGTAGATATCCGACCCATTGATATACAGATTAAATGTGAGACAGACGATGGAAGAATGGATTGAGGATTGGAGCAGCTCATACCACTGCGGTATAATCGAGGAGACAATAGGAAACCTGGAAGGAAGGGAAGAGGTTTCCGATCGGATACCTGAGATGAACCTTGAAGTCGAGTGCGACACACTGCTGCCATCGGCACAGTCTTGGATTGACGGAAACCTAGTATTGCCATCTGGAAGATCATGTTACACGGATGGATCAAAGCTAGAGGACAGAGTAGGCCTTGGAGTGTACATTGAAAACCCAGGAACTGACATCTGTTTTAGACTGCCTGACCATAATACGGTCCTGCAGGCGGAGATCCGGGCGATCACGGAATGCGTGAAGTTGTGTGGTGCTAACGCGAGGACGTCGAGTGTGAACATCTTTACCGACGCTAAAATTGCCATAAGGGCAATAACAACCAGGACTGTAAGGTCACGAACAGTCTTGCAGTGTAAGAAGCAGATTGACGCCTTCTCTGAGGATGGCAAAATCCGCATCGTTTGGTTGGCGGGCCAAAACGGAGTAAGGGGAAATGAAAGGGCAAACGATTTGGCGGTGAAGGCCAGAGGACTGCCGTCAATAAACTTAGTTAACCCGAAGCCTTTCGGGTCGACGCAGACCGAATTAAGAGAGTTGGCGACGAACGCAACATTGTGGAACAACGAAACGGTCGGTAGGACCCCCTATGGGGGGAATCCAGATCGTGAAAAGACGAGCCTATTACTGAAAGGAAGCAAGAAGGAGGTCAGTATAGCTATGGTATCATAACGGGACACATAGGACTACGAGCTCACTTATATAAAATCGGTGCGGCAAGTGATAGCATGTGTAGGACATGCGGGGAACATGATGAGACGTTGGAGCATTTCCTTTGTCATTTCTCGGCCTTCGCGTCCAACAGACACCGGTACTTAGGTGGAGACACAAGTACCAAGTAAGGGAGTGGCATTGAAAACAATTAAGAATTTTGTAAGTAGCACGGAATTCCTAACTTAAAATTTTCTTTTTAGAGCTTACTTTATAGTTTTCAAAGCGCACAACAAGCCGATTACTGGCTTAGGTGTGTGTCCATAGTGGCATGGGGCGGATTAATATCTGCACCCGCTTTTCAACTTAACCTAGCCTAACCTAACCTATAAAGAACAATTCATTATAGGGAATTCTTATCCGTTTTGGCTGAAATTTTGGACATTTCGTTTGGTATAACAACTGTGCCAAATATGGTCTAAATCAGTCTATAACCTGATATAGCCACCATATAAACCGATCTCCCGATTAGACTTCTTGAGCTTCAAGAGGGCGCAATACTTATTCAATTTGGGTGAAATTTTGCATATGTCGTTTTGGTATGATTTCCAACACCTGTGTCAAGTATACTATAAATCGTTTAATAACCTGATACAGCTGCCATATAAACCGATCTCCCAATTTGACTTTCTGAGGATAATTACTCGATTTTCCTGAAATGTTGGAAGTAGTATATTTCAATGACTTTTAACAGTAATGACAAGTGCGGTCGATAGATTTCGAAAATCAGGCCACAAACGAAGATTTGGCAACCCGAACAGTTGTTCAAAATGCCGAGGTTACCAACTTTAAATGCTTGCTTAGATGCCCCCTGACCTCCTAGGCCCTTGAAATTTCAGTGAGCTATCTCTATCCATTCTCAAATGGCATATTTTTTACTAGTTTTTACGATTCTATCCCACTGTGCATTTAGGAGTGAGAGCAGAGACAACGGAGGACATGTTGAAGCTTTGGATGAGAACGCATTTTCCACAGGATATGACGAGACTCACGAAGACACCAGAATTTTTAATAATGAACTTGATCGAAGGCTTATTAGTACAGAATTTATGATAAAGGAAGCTATGAGAAACTTTCAACCATTTAAGTCACTCGGACCGTAATCATACAATGGTTTGGTATTTAAATGTTGTAACTTATCTTTAATATAAAATCGCTCATCACACTCTATGCCATCTACATGATTTCTTGAGCGTTTTCCTTATTAATGTTGGCAATGATATCATATTGTAAAAAACGTTAAGTTTTGAAAATACCCGTAGTACCTTGACACACGCTGCTTTCTGTAAGTGCATATAGAAGCTTTTGCTTCCAAAGTAACTTTCTGTCAGACGTTCTGTTAACTTAAGAGCGCAAACTCCTATAAGAGAATAAATAGCAAGCTTACTCTTGTAGCAAACAGAGATGGTGCGTTTTCTTAAATGCTACTCTAAATTTGGTTACATTGTACGAGTACAAACATTTTAATTTCTATGTGTTACTCATCAGTTTGACTTATTCAAACAACTAATAATGATAGAATAGCCGACCCTTTAACAATGATTTGGTCCCTCCACAATTCAATCCTGGTGTTTTGGCACGGTGTGTTTCGTTGCAAATGCAAATTTTGCCCCTGGACATTCCACTAAGGAACAGGGGCAAACTTCTCATATATCAATGAGTGCAGTCCCATTCAAGTTTAAGCTCAATGATAAGGGGTCTCCTTTTTATAGGCGAGTCCGAACGGGTTTGCCGCAGTGCGACACATCTTTGGAGAGAAGTTTTCCATGGCATAGTATTTCACAAATGTTGCCAGCATTAGGAGGGGAAAACCACCGCTGAACATTTTTATACCCACCACCGAAGGATGGGGTATATTCATCTTGTCATTCCGTGTGCAACACATCGAAATATCCATTTCCGACCCTATAAAGTATTTATATTATTGATCAGGGTAAAAATCTAAGACGATCTAGACATGTCCATCCGTCTGTCCGTCTGTGTGTTTAAATCACGCTACAGTCTTTAAAAATAGAGATATTGACCTGAAACTTTGCACAGATTCTTTTTTTGTCCATAAGCAGGTTAAGTTCGAAAATGGGCTATATCGGACTATATATTGAGACCGATCCACCGATTTAGGGTCTTAGACCAATAAAAGCCACATTTATTATCCGATTTTGCTGAAATTCGGAACAGTGAGTTGTGTAAGGCCCTTCGACATACTTCTGCAATTTGGCCCGGATCGGTCCAGATTTGGTTATAGCTGCCTTATAGACCGATCCTCCGATTTAGGGTCTTAGGCCCATAAAAACCACATTTATTATCCGATTTTGCTGAAATTTGAGACAGCGAGTTGTGCTAGCCCCTTCGACATCTTTCGTCAATTTGGCTCAGATCCATCTAGATTTGGATATAGTTTCCTTATAGACCGATCCTCCGATTTAGGGTCTTAGGCCCATAAAAGCCACGTTTGTTATCCGATTTTGCTGAAATTTGCTGAAAATTTCGACATTCTTCTTCAATTTAGCTCAGATCGGTCCAGATTTGGATACAGCTGCCATATAGACCGATTTCTCGATTTAATGTTTTGGGCCCATAAAAGGCGCAATTTATTGTCCGATATCGTCGAAATTTGGGACAGTGAGTTACGTTAAGCCCCTTGACATACTTCTGCATTATGGCACAGATCGGTCCAGATTTGGATACTGCTGACATATAGACATATCTCTCGATTTTAGGTCTTGGGGCCTTAAAAACGCATTTATTGTCCGATGTCGCCGCAATTTGGGACAGTGAGTTGTGTTAAGCCCTTCGACTTCCTCCGTCAATTTGGCTCACATCAGTCTAGATTTGGATATAGCTGCCATATAAACCGATCCTCTGATTTAGGGTCTTAGGCCCATAAAATTCATCATTCAGGCCCATAAAATATCCGATTTTGCTGAAATTTGGGACAGTGATTTGTCTTAGGTCCTTCGACATCCTTTTTCAATTTGACTTAGATCGGTCCAGATTTGGATACAGCTGCCATATAGACCGATTTCTCGATTTAATGTTTTGGGCCCATAAAAGGCGCAATTTATTGTCCGATATCGTCGAAATTTGGGACAGTGAGTTGTGTTAGGCCCATCGACATCCGTCTTCAAGTTCACTCAGATCGGTCTAGATTTGGATATAGCTGCCATATAGACCGATGTCTCGATTTAATGTTTTGGGCCCATAAAATTAGCATGTTGCCGAAATTTGGGATAGAGAGTTAAGTTAAGCCCCTCCACATTTTTCTGTAATTTGGTCTAGATCGATCAAGTTTTGCATGTAGCTGCCATATAGACCGATTTAATCTCGATTTAAAGTCTTGGCCCTATAAAAGGCGCATTTATAATCCGATTTCACTGAAATAAGTCCTTCCACGTTTCATTTGTTAATCATTTTTAGCATCTAATATTGGGAACCTTTCGTTAAAATATTTTCCATACTGCCTTGATAATGTTATATGTCTGCTGGAGGAGGTTTTGGTGTAAGCTCGTAATTCATAATTTTCTCTCATGACAGATCGAGGATTATGGGAATATGTCCGTTGAAACTGTTATGTTTTTACTTACATTTCTCTTCATTGCGGTACAACATACTATCGATGCGGAGGGAAGAACCAACCTGACTACGAGTACACTTTCGTCAAGCCAGTGGCCATCTTGGGATTCAGTCCCCATTTCGCCATTTCCCTATGAGACGAACTTTCAACGTACACTCCTGAATGTGGTTTAATTTCCTATCAAATATTATCAGTATATGATGATAAGTCTTTATATCTAGGAAACGTGGGCCCTCCTATTGACATATATTCGTAGGTATTCCTAGTGAACAGGCAGGTCTTCGTTTTGCTTTGGTTAATGTTGGTGCCGGCGAAGGCGTCCGTAGGCACAAAAGTCACCATGCAAAAACATCATCGGTGGTTATCCCCTCCTGGCGTCATTTTTGAGGTACTATGTAAAAACTTCTCCACAAAGAGGTGTCGTAGTTCAGCACGACATTCGGGCTCGCATATAAAAAGTAAGCCCCTTATCATTGAACTTGGGCGCCCCGGTAGCCGAGTTGGTCGTGGGTTCGATTCCCGCGCCAGAAGCCTTGGTCTGTCGCTACTGTGGTATCACAATGGACATAAAATTGTCTAAGTGAGTCTGTAAAGGACAGTCACTCTTACCTAACCTAACCTATCATTGGGCTTAAACTCTTAATGGAATGTCCATGGGCAAATTGTTTATGTTGAGACCCCTCGGTCCAGCCCAGTGAAATGTCACCTCTACCTATATTTACTAGTGGATTACAATTATCACTATCTATCGGCGGTATTGATTAAGTAATCGGATGATTTTTATGTTCTGGAACTGTAAATTATATTTGATGCCCATTGGTCAAAACAACTATTGATAATTTCGAGATAAGCATTTAAGTGAATGCTGGTTCTGCCTTTAGCAATCCCGAAAGATGTTCTCACCCTCGAATTTTCTTGATATTGATACAGGCTACATTAGGCTGAAGACACCATATAACTCTCAGATAAGTTATGCGAACCTGAAAAGATCCATTGCTTTGCTGTCGTTGGCTAAAACAGAAGTCTCATCCATCGTATCCATTATCAAGTCACTGTCAGATTGAAAAACATGCTAGTAGGCTTAAGGGTGTACTATCAATGTACGCAATGCTGCGAGGACGTCAAAAAATATGAAATAATAGATTAATCTCTAGATAGTCGTCGTTAGGATTCCCTCCCAAAATACCCCAGTCACCCCTTCTTTTCTATTTTCCAAAGCTTTCAACTTACATAAAGCTTACAGTTCGAAATTTCGTACACCTAACGAATTTTTCCCATCTCCGATTGCTACTTGGAATATGAGCAAAAAACACTGAATTTGCTTCCCACAACAAAAAAACAACACAAGCATTGAAGTCAAGTCGTGAGTTCTCTGGCACCAGCAAAGAGTACAACAAATATTTCCTCTATCTTGGAGACTAGACCACCATCACCAACACCGCCACTACCACCATTGCCATCTTCCGCATAAGGTTTATGATTGTCATTGCTGTGCGAATGGAGCACAAACAGTTCTAAGCTTGTAGTCGAGTATTCAGTATTGCGGTAATCGAGGAATTGAGCAAACGCGTTTCCAAAAAACACACGCATTACCAAGGGGCTTCAAGTATGTGGCCCAGTGCGGCGGTATAAGTTTTGAGCTTCACAAGTATCATCCATTTCGATACACAGGACCAATAACAGCAGCAGTAGCAGCAGCGGTACAAAGAAGAAAAGTGTGTGTGTGCAAGGATACAGATGCGTAGGAAATAAAAAATTCAAAGCTATGATGTTAAGGAAAAAATAAATAAAAATCCAAATTTATTGAATGTTATTGTGAATGTGTGCGTGAGTGTGTGTAAAATAATAAAATGTTTAAAGTCCATTAAATTATAAATAAATTAAAAATAATTCGTGAGAAGATTACGTTTCATCTAAGAAAAATATTGATAAAGCTAAAAAAAAATAAAAACCAAAAAACATGAGACACACACATACCAAAACAAAATTTTTTTTGGCAAAGTCTCTTTGGCGTAATCTTCTGTTGTTGAGATACTCCATGAAATGAAATTTGAAGAAACTGCAGCAGCACCAGCAGTAGCAGCTACAACAAATCACACATTGACCAGAAAATCACGTGAAATGTATTGAAGAGGGAGCTAACATTGCGTGGAAGCGTCGACGGTGAGACGGCAGCGCTTGATGATGTTGTCGATAACATATAGATGATTTGAACAACCCATGACGTATTATTAAGTGTTGCCATAAGTAAATAATTAATTATGCCGATAAAAAATGCTAACAAGGCGACAATATATTTTAAAATTTATTTAATTTTTATAAACATCATCTAAAGATGAATGGGAATATTAATGTCGTCATTTTGTTTGTTATACCTCAAAATATGGACCAGCGACTTCATATTTCTCATAATCTTGACACATTGGTGTAGGTCTTTGGGGATTTTAATGTATAAGGATTTATGTAGCACAATCGGAATTATTGTTCTCTAGAAGCCTTCATTTTTGAGCAATTTGCTTATATTTAGGTTAGGTTATGGTGGCAATCTGCAAACAGGCTCACTTATGCATTTCAGTAAACTATGAAGCCGGAGGAAAAACAAAAGAAGAACGTTGTATCTCATACCGTTGAACTAGCCAGATCAACTTAAAAGGCCTAAAAGCTTGCAAGTGTTCACATTCTACAATTTAGAAAAGCCTTTAAAGAAATAATAACCTAACGTGGAACTTATTTTATTCGTGAGACACGCTTCGTCTTCCTCGGCGTCCGAACAGCTTTTTTAGTCCATGTTTCCAATCAGGTTTAGACTGAATTCTAGTCAACGACGATTACTAAATCCTTTTCGTTACAATTATCTAGGATACGAGCCGAACCGGGCGCGCTCCGATGCGCCTTCTTTAACTCTCTAATATCTTTTTAGGGTGGGGACACATCGCCTTGAATTCGGATATCGAATTCGAGCCATTGTAGCCTATCACGCTGAACGCGTTCGAATCCTGGGGAGAGTATCGGACAAAGCGGTGGTTATCCCCTCTTAATGTTGGCGACATTTGCAAGATCATTTAAAAAATTTTCCCCAAAGAGGCGTCGGGATGCCGTTCAGACTCGGCTATAAAAAAAGTTTAAACTTGAATCGGAAAGCACTCATTGATGTGTTAGAAGTCTACCCCTGCTAGGTTCCTGGTGTTTTTAAAAATTAGGGTAAAGAAATTTCCTTTTTAGGGGAGGGATGGCACTTCAGACATTTCGACTCAAAAATATGGATATCAAATTCGTGCTGCACTTCCAAATCCTTTTAATTTGAGTCCCATATTGCCTTGGCCGGTAAATGTAAATCGTTTGGAAGGTGTTTTGGGGCTGGGGCGGCCACCGGCACTTTGCACTGACAATAGATATCAAATTCGTTCTTTATTCTCAAAGAAAATTAAGTTCAGTTTAAGGGGTGCTTTAGGGCGTACCCCAAAACACTTGCCTCCAAAATTGGATATCAAATTCGTTTTCTACTCTCAAATATCTTTCATTTAAGTCCCAATTTTGTCATAATGGGTCAAATAACCCATTTGACGTATCTTAAGGAGGAAAAGCGCCATATTCGTCATATTTGTAATCTACTCCCAAATGGCTTTCATTTGAGTCCCATAAAGCCTTGATTGGCTGCTATGCCCATTTGGGGGTGGGCGACTTCCCATTATTTGGACCTAATGTTTTACGCCATATTTATAATCTACTGCCTAATACTTTTCATTTGAGTCCCATAGTGACATGACCTTCGAATATATCTGTTTAGAGATGTTTTGGGGTTGGGGAGGCACGCTGGGTTCTGTTATGTTAATACCATATTCGTTTTTTGGTCCCCAATACCATTCATTTGATACTCTTATTGTGCCCATCGGACCACTTTCGAATATGGGTGGCATTTTTGGGGTTAAGGGGGAGGGTCCGCCACCACCCGATATCTGAAAATTATATAACCTATGTTTCTTTCCAGACAAACGTACACAATCTATGAAAATTTGGGGAAATCGTTTCAGCCAAGTATCATATAGTAATAATGGGTCTAATGGCGTTTTTGAGTGGTGGCGTAACCCCCTATACTTTGATCTGATTTGGTATGCCAGATTCGAAATCTACTCCCGAATGCCTTTCATTTAAACCCCATATTGAAATGAACGTCCAATATGTCTGTTTGGTGAAGTTTTGGGGTTGGGGCGGCCCGATGAGTTCTTAGACTCAAATTTTAATACCATATTCGTATTCTAATCTCCAATACCTTTCATTTGATACCTATATTGTTCCGTTCGATGCACTTTTGATTTTGGGTTGTGTTTTTGTCATAAGGGGACACTCCCCCTTATGACCCGTCCCAATATAGAAAAATTATATAGCCTATGTTTCCTTCCAGACCAACCTACACAATATGCGAACATTTCGAGAAAATCGGTTCTGCCGTTTTTCAGTCTATACGGAACAAATAAAAAATGTTCCATATATCCGTGATTGGCTAATGTGCCCATTTTGGGGGGTGGGGTGACCCCCTATATTTCGACATGAATTTGTATGCCAGATTCGTTATCTACTTCCGCATATTTTTCATTTGATACCCATATTGTCCTTATCGGTCCACTTTTGATTTTGGGTGGTATTTTTGGGGTAACGGGGAGGGTCCTTCCCCTTCCGATATCAACAAATTATAAAGCATATTGCTTCTTCCTGCCATATTCGTAATCTAGTCCCGAATACCTTTCATTTGAGTCCCATATTGTCATGTTCGTCAAATAAACCTATTTTAAGGGGTTTTGGGGCTGGGGCGCCCCGCCAGACACTTGGATCCAACTTTTATTATGAAATTCGTACGCTACTCTTGAATACCCTTCATTTGTCCCGATCGGGGTTTTTTTTTGGGGTAAGGGGAGGGTCCGCCCTCCTCCCGATAACAAAAAATTATATAGCCTATGTTTCCTTCCAGACCAATCTACACAATCTGTAAAAATTCCAAGGTAATCGGTTCAGCCGTTTTTTCAAACACAAATTGAATTTTTTGGATATGGTTACTTTGGTCCGGCTTCTAGTGTAGGTAAATTTTGAACTATTCAGCCATCGCTTTGAAAGATTTGTGACAGTCAAGTTCAGGACAGCAAGCCTCTCTCTTTGTTGCTTTGTATCCATCTATGAGAATGCATCCGTTTCGGATTCCACCTATAGAAAGAAGTAGTAATCATTCCGTTTGCAACATCTTAAAATATTGATCCGAGACCCGACAAAGTTTCTAAATTCTTGATCATCTCAACATTCTGAGTCGATCTAGCCATGTCCGTCCGACTGTCCGTCTTTCGACATCACGATAGTGCTCGAACGAATGAAGATATCCGCTTATATTTTGGCAGAGATACTTGTTATTGATGTAGGTCGTTGGGGATGGCAATAGGGTCACATCGGTGCTGATTTCAATATATAAACCGATCTCCTGATTTTACATCTTGAGCCCCTGGGGGCCACAGTTGTTATCCGATTTGGCTGAAATTTTGCACTGAGCGTTTTGTTATGAATTCCAATAACCGAGTGCGGTTCAAATGGGTAGTATGAGTGTCTTGCCTGTCAAGTGGTGAATTTGTTCCTTAACTGACTACTAAATCCAAAATATTATCTCTAGGTCAATATTAATCTTCATTTATCCTAACTTAAATATAGTTCTCAACATACTCCGTTTGCCCCCTTTTGCGAGGCGTTCAGTGAGTTGGTATCATAAACTTTGTTTTGTATCCTTTTCTTGCCAGACCAACTTAAGGTTAGATTATCTAAGAAAAGGTTAGGTTGATACTTATTCGCCCCATGACACTATGGGCATACACTTAAACCAGTTATCAGTTGTCCCGAATATGGAATTCGTACATCGTACATCCTGAATCGTTTTCTATTCTAATACGCTCTTTCGCTAGTTCAAATATGTTATCGTATCCGCTTCCAAGTCTGCTAGCTGCGAAAATCGGGCATTGACATAGGACATATTTCAACGTTTATACTTCTTCCCTACATGCTCTACACACTCTGTCACTTACCGCACCTTTTCTGCATAAGTGCGCCCATATTCCTATGTGACCCATAATGATACCCAAAGCTATGCTGATGTCCTTCTAACTTCCTCATTGTAATAACCTTGTCTTCTCACGATCTGGACCCACACCATAGGGTTTTCGTCATCCTACCAACCGTTTCACTTTTCTACATGCGCTTTCGTTGCCCTTAACTCGGACTGCGTCGCCCTGAAAGTCTTCGCGTACACGAAGTTTACTGATATCGGTCCTTTAGCCCCTACGGTCATAATTCGTTGACCCTTTTGTTCCAACTTACAGCATCGTTTGGTCCAGAACCCAAACGATGCGGATAATGCCATTATCAGAGAAGGCGTAAATCTTCTTCTTACACTCCAAGACTGTTTGCTTCCTTAACGATGGCTAGTTTACTGTTCGTAAAAATGTTAACACCCGACATCCTCGGATTCTAATCATACTAATCATAAACCGTGAGCGCCCGAATCTCCACATGTAGGACCGTATTATGGTCATGCATGAAATACCTGTGAAAGTGTAGGGTTGTAGGAAATATGGTCAATGCCGACCTTTCCTCCTTGTTTTTTTTTTTTCAAGATTTCACCTAGGGTGAATAATTGATGAAGCCCAATTGCCTGGTGACGAAAGATTTTTATCTCTCACACAACATGCTCGAAATACCTAGTATGAAACATGTCCGTAAAAATGTTAACACCCGACATCCTCGGGTTCTAATCATACTAATCATAAACCGTGAGCGCCCCAATCTCCACCTGTAGGACCGTATTATGGTCATGCAGTCGGAGGTCGATCTTGGTACCTGTAGACCCCGAGCCAACTCTGTCCTCTAGCTTTAATCCATCCATCCAGTTGACAATACCACTCTAAGACTGTTCGCTTCATTACACCCCTGTTTGATATAACACCGATGGCCAGTTACTCTCTGTAAAAAGGTTCATCGTGGCGTTTGTCAGCCTATGAAAGCCCGGGTGCAAATCCCGGCGTGAGCATTAAACAAGTTTTCAGCGATGATTATCCCGCTGGCTACATAAGTGGTGTCCCTATTGGACTCGGCATAAAAAAGGTGGCCCCTTATCACTGAGCTCAAGCTTTAATCGGACTGCACTCATTGAAATGAGAAACGTCTGCCCTGTTCCTAAATGGAATGTTCATGAGAAATATAGTAGCCGTAAAGTTGTTCAAACCCGACGTCCTCGGATTATAACCATACCAACTCAAGCTTTCGTGATCGCCCAGATCCGCACATGTGGGATTGTATTAAGGGCGGGCAGTCGGAAGCAGATCTTAGTCCCCGGGTCCTCATTGTAGACCCCAGGCCAACTCTGTCCTCTAGCTTTAGTTCATCCTTGTAGCATGGACTTTCAGATGACAATACGAGAGTTCTGTCTATCCAAGACAGTGTAAGTTCAAGTATTATCTCGGTTCTCAGTTCTAACGTCGCCTCGCAATGGTATAACCTTATACCATGAACCTGCTCCTATCCTTTGTTCTCAAATCTCCTTAAGGCTCACAGCCGCATTGGCTGCCTCCTTTGAACCTGCTGTAATGTCCTCATTTTGTTCTTTTTTCCATCGCCGTCTTCCAAACAACTGAGGGAAACTAAAAGTTCGCATTGGTTTAATCATGCTCCTGTAGAGTCAGCCTACGGCTCGCCTATATATTGTAGTTCGCAACATTCTAACTATAAGTTATGGTATGGTATGCCATAGTGGGCGTGCGTTGTGCGCCCATAGACCACTTTATACGTTATCACATAGGTAAGTATTTGTGACACTTCCAGTTCGACTTCTGGCCAAGAAAATTCCTAAGAATTTAACCTTGTCGAAATAGTTCTGTTGGCGTCTCAAATTGGACAACTTCGAGTTCTAATCCCTTCTCAGTCAGAACAGTAGTAAACTGGTGGCAAAATGCCTCTATGTGTAGTTCCACTTTGTCCACTATACTTGTGTCATGGGAGCTAAGTTATCCACATATTCCGAAGCGTAAGTTTTTCCAGTCTCCCATCATCCAGTCCACTCTGTATTGGTCTAAGGATTTGATGAGTGTTTCGGTTTGCACATTGTATAAAGCCCTTACGATATTATATTCACTATAGGCTAGGTGAGGTTTAAGTTGCAGTCTGCCTTCAGGCTCACTTAGGCCCTTTTGTCCATTGTGGTACCACAGGAGAAGGAAGATGACTTCTAGTTCCCGTCGTTGAACATTCAGATCGCTTGCGAATGTTCGCATCCGCTAAATCAGACAAGTTCTCAAAAAAAGAGAGAGAGAATGAGAACCTAAAGTGGAACGCCTCCTGACTCCCAGTGTAGGATACACACAGAGCAAATCTTCTATAGTATCTTCTTCCAGGTACAGTAAAGCGGTAGACCTCTTCAAGTCTAGACCAGGCCACATAATTTTGCAAAGCCGACAACCCCCTCTTGGCGACCATTCATCTATCAGTTGTCCTTCGGACCATATCCTGAAGACTTAGCTTACATGTCGCTGGACGGATAGATTAGATTTCACGAATAGATTTCAGTTGCCTTGGAATGTGTAAAGTAGTTCCGTGTATCGCAAGCTCTTCCCCTCTACAATTCCCTGGGATATCTGAGTGGCCCGGTACCCAGAACAGGTGAATGTTTACAGCGTTTTTATCAAAAACCTTAACATGTCCTCTTTTGTCTCCATGTCGTCCACAAACGTCTCAGTTAGGGATTTCCATCTTGGCGGCGTCATTAACGCTGTAACCTGTCCGCAGAAAAGCTTTCAGGAAGCACCAATTAACTGCCGCTCTTTTAAGAGGTATTCTGTTATAGAGTCTACCGAACTATTTCCCAATTCGCCTGTCCGAAACCGAAATTCGCCTGCCCGAAACCTACTTTAGTGTTTCCTATTGTAACTGAGGAAGGTGTGTCTGCTAGTGTCCCTGAAAAACCGTATTAACTTTGCAGGCATTGCCTGAAATACCTGTGAAAGTGTAGGGTTGTAGGAAATATGGTCAATGCCGACCTTTCCTCCTTGTTTTTTTTCCAAGATTTCACCTAGGGTGAATGATTGATGAAACCCAATTGCCTGGTGACTTAGGATTTTTATCTCTCACACAACACGCTCGAAATACCTAGTATGCTATGTGAAGGAGCTACATTAACTGTTGCCTCCGGTCTTAAATAGTTACGCAGGTCTCCCATAGGCTCCTGCTGCTTGGTTTTTCTTTACCAAGGTTACTACTATATAGATCTTACAAAATTGCAAATTTTGCCCATGAACATTACTAAGGAACATGGGCAAACTTCTCACATATCAATGAATGTAGTCCGATTCAAGTTTAAGCTCAATGATAAGGGGCCTCCTTTTTATAGCCGAGTCCGAACGGCGTGCCGCAGTGCGACACCTCTATGTAGAAGTTTTACATGGCACAGTACCTTACTAATGTTGCCAGCATTAGGAGGGAAAAACCACCGCTGAAAATTTTTTCTGATGGTCTCGCCAGGATTCGAAGCCAGGCGTTCAGGGTCATAGGCGGACATGCTAACCTCTGCGCAACGGTGGCCTTCCATCTTACAAGGTCATCTAATTACATTATTTGCATCTCTAACACTGATTTTCTTCTTTGCCCTGCAGGAGTAAGTAACTATATCGAAGCCATTTGTTTGATGTTTAGATCTCGATAGTATTTCCAGACATCATTCTGTCTATCACTTTTTCCTAATGTTTTCTTGCGGAATACAAGTTTCTCTCTCTCTCTCTTTCTCCCGTTACCATTTTTTTGCTTGACGCGTTTCAACTGACTGCAGAGGTGCTGTGTATGACGTCATACCATGCGATTATTCGACGAGACTTTTGTAACCCAAGTACTGATTCCGCGACATTTTCCATGCAATGAGTCATGGTCTCCCACTTGCACTCTGGGCAAGGTGTGCTATTAGAGATATTAGAGAAGTCTTTGCGGTGGGCGACCTCCACCATTTGTCCCTTGTGGTGGATGCCTACGTACCTAATTTTTTTACTTTCATTTTAGTTTCTAATTAAGATTAGAACATATGCAAATGTTAAATTTGATCAGAATGCAACCCAATATGGCAACACTGATCTAGTTGTGCATTTTTATTTCCTTACAACTTCCAACTACTCCGTCGTTCACGCCGCAATATTTCTCTGCTGGCTGTATAGGTCAGCCAGTTTGCTAGATTGAAAGATGCCTAATACGTTTTTTTTTTGGAATTTCCATCCATAACATCATGAAAGTCTCACCGGCCAGTCGGTCAGCTAGCCAGCCATCCCAGAGATCGCAAAACAATAAACATTTATTGTTATTAATCTTCTTCACTTCAGTGCGCTAAAAGTGCTAATTAAACGAAAGAGCGCAGTCGCTGCTAGCTGCTGCTAACGTTGACGTTGGCAGATATTATAATACCACCTTCGCACCACCTACAACTTGCGCTGTCATATCTCTCCTTCTCTTCTTCTCCCCAGAAAACGATGCCGAATCATTCTTTATCCAAAACGGCCGAACAACAGCAAATATCAATTACGAAAGCAAAACAGTCAATGTAAACAAAAAAAAAAAAATGGAAGCAGCAATAACAACAATAGTGAATGGGAATATAATTTAATCGAATGCACAGATATTTAATCGACAAAAAGTGGTATAACCAAAGCAGAAAGCAGAAGGCATGCCAAAGCAAAAAACGACCAACAAACAATTTGCGATAAAGCAACAAAAACTTCATTGCCCTTGTAAATCGGTTTTTGGTTGAAACCACAAAAACACACGAACCCATAAACGACACTCACACACACACACACGCACACAAGCGAAGCGAACCCCCAGATTCATACACAAACATCCCTTGGACAGCAATTTTCATTAATATTTACATAAAGTTATAAGGCCATAAGATGTATATGATGAATAGACAGGAAGACAGACAGACAGATAGACGGACGGACGGACGGATGAATGGATGAATAGATAGATGGTGGGCGGTTTGTTGTGTACATTTAGCTCCTTGGTGGTGGTGATAAGTGATGCTAAGGACAACAGACTTGTCTTGTATTTCTGTTACTCATGCGACCCATGTTTCGGCGAAAACATTCTTTCTATCCCAAAATTGATTGATTGATTTTCGGTAGCTTCTTAAGTACTTTTTGTCACCTTCTTTCCTTTTGCGTTTTGGCGTGAAGATCAAAATATTTGCATTTCATTATGACAAAATTAAATAACAGTGACATACAGCAAAAAGTGGTCTTAATACAAGATTGGCATGTGTGCCTTATCCCAAGCATGGGATCAATATAAGTGGATAAATAAATACGCGGAAGCAAAGAAGAAATATCATATGGCGCGATTAGAGATTTCGTATTTACATAATTCTAGATTAATTAAATATACTAATAATTTTAATGTGATCAATCTTGACCCTTGCGGCATTGTCAATGTTTTTATAAACGAAAATGACTTCATATGCTGAGTTGAAAGGCCCGCTGGGCCACTCCTTTATGTAGAGAAGGTTTACATGACTGAATACTTCACAAATATCGCCAGAAGAGGGGACATTTGGACGATTTGTCGGTCGAGTTGAAATTTCAAAGAGTCATATATGGAAGAGCTCCAAACTTTAGAGTCTGACATAGTGCGTCCCTTTAAACGCTTTTTTTTGGGGTCGGTAATGGTTGCATTGGTTTTATCACGATCTTAGACTGGGTAAGATAAGGTTAAAGTGGCAGTTCGCCGTCAGGCTCATTAAAAGTTTTCGTCCATTGTGATACCTCATGAAACAGGAGAAGCAAGACGCTTCTCTAGTTCCTACCGTTGAACCTCCAGATTGCTTTAAAAGCCCAACAACTTGCGTATGTTCACATCCGCTAATTGAGACAAGTTCGCAAAGAAATGAGAACCTAAAGTAGAACTCTTTCTGACTGCCTGAGAAGGTCGCGCACACAGCAGATGTTCTATAGTCTTCTCTTCCTTGAAAACATCTCAACTTCTTCATAAGTCGTTACTTGCAACCTTCATTTTGCCAGTATGTTTACTGATCAGACAATGACCTTTCTATTCTAGCCAGTGACAGCAAAGCAGACGACCTCTTCAAGTCTAGATTGGGCCACATAATTTTGGAGTGTTCACAACCCCCACTTTGTGAACATCTGTGATCTTTAAGACATAGATGACCTGTCGCTGAAGGCATGCCCACATATTCCACTTCCCCTGGTAGTTCCTAGCCTAGCAAGCTAACTCCACTACCATATCCATAGGTCTTGTCTGGATCGTATGTGATTCAGGTATCGACAACTTTTATACATGTCACAGTTTCAGCAAAATAAGTCTATAAAACCGCTTTTTATGATATTGCGACCCTAAATTGAAAGAACGGTCTAGATGGCAGCTATATCAAAATATGTATCGATCTAGACAATTTTCAGCTTGGATGTCAGGAGCTTTAATGCAACTCGCTGTTTCCAAATTCGGCAAAATCAATTAATAAATGCGGCAGTTGTTCTAAAAGGCAGCTATATCTATATATATCTATGAAAGAAATCATTGTATCTATGAAAGAAATCATTGTAGAAGACTTTAGTCCAATCGGATGAAAATTACGAATGGTAGATTTAATAAGGAAGCTATATTAGGTTACGGGCCGATCCGAACGATACTTGCAGTACTCCACATGAAGGACGATTGAAAAATATATGATTGGGACATATTCACGATCGGATCGTTAATTTTTGGTTACATTTACCAAATAGGGGAACTTTTCCGATAGTATTGATAGGAAAAATGTCAATCAATATTCAGCCAAAAACCAAAATATCGATAGTGCCATCAATATTTTGCCAGCTCTATTTCACAGCTCTTAGCCCCTACTTCGGAAAATAGGTTTATATGACATCTATACCTAAATATTGTCCCATCTGGCCCATATTTGGATAGCATTTCGAGAGTCTTAATAAAGGGTTCTTAAACAGGGACACTCCAAAGGTAGACTAATAGGTATAGCAAACGGTGCCATATTTTTTGTCTCTCTTTTGACATTTTTCATGAGTAAGGTTTGCATTTTATTATGGAAAGATACACGAGCTAACAACGAGTTGAAATCATTAAAATTTACTTCCAAAATTTTGAGTCAGTGGCCTCAACGTTAAGAGCACTAAGTTGAAGCTCATTTCTGGCGGAATGGCTTCGTCAATATGCAAAATATGCGTTATTAGTCCAACAACAATCCACACGTACTCCATGAGTCATCATTACATCCCGAAAAAATTACGGTTTGGTGCGGTTAATGGGCCGGCGGCGTCATTGGGCCGATGATGATCAAGACCGGCATGTTACTGTGAATGACAATCGCTACCGTTCAATGATAACAGAATATTTTTTGCCCCAATTGAATGATATGGGCATGTGGTTCCAACAGGACAGCGGCACAACCCACACAGCGAATGTCGCAATCAATTTATTCGAAACCAAGTTTGGAGAACGTGTTCTCTCACGAAATGGTCCAGCCGATTGGACGCCTCGGTCGTAAGGTTTGACGTCATAAGACCATTTCCTGTGGGGCGAAATCGGACAAAAAGTAAAGTTTTAATGGGCTTCAGACCCGCTAACGGCAGGATCGGTCTATATGGCAGCTCTATCTAAATATAGTCCGATCTAAACCATATTAAAGTGGGATGTCGGGAGGCTCAAAACAGCTCACTGTTCATATTTCTGCGTAATCGGGTTATAATTAAAGCTTTTATGGGCATCAGACCTCTTATCGGCAGATTGGTCTATATTATAGTCCGATCAGAACCATATTTGGGACTATGTTCGTATCGTATACAAAATAAAGTTTAATTGGGCTCCATTTTTGAAGGCTGTAGAGTGATAACAACAGACGGACGGACAGAAACACGGACATTGTTAAATAGTTTTAGAATTTTACTACGATCCGAAATATATATACCTTGTAGGGTCGGAAATTGATAATTGGATGTGTTGCAAACGAAATGATTAAATGAATATACCTCCTAACCTATGGTGGTGAGTATAAAAATTAGTCAAAATCTACCTTTGAAATCGGGAAGAGGTATCATTTTGAAATTTTTGAGCTGCGGTGTTAACGAGATAATGGGTAAAATTTCAAGGCTCCCGGTGATCCAGGGGCCTCTTGGCAGGCCGATTAGTTTGGTCACCTCGGCCTTTAAAAATTTTGTTCTTGCCGCAAAATCTTTATTTGTCATCCGATTTCTAAAACCCCTACCCATTCCTGTCAAATGTGGACCATATTTGGATACAGCTGCCATATAGACCGATATCCCGATATAGTAAATGAGCCTATAAAAGGAGGTTTTTTCATCCGACTTCAATGAAATTTGGCACAGCTAGTTTTGGCGCCCCTCTTGACCTTTTTGTTAAATATCGTCTAGATCGGACCGTATTTGGATATAGCAACCATATAGACGGATATCCCGATACAGAGTATTGAGCTCATAAAGGAGCATTTTTCATTCTATTTCGATGAAATTTGGCACTGCGAGTTTTGGTACCCCTCTAAAACTTTTTGATGAATATCGTTCAGATCGGAACATATTTGGGTATAGCTGCCATATAGACCGATCTCCCGATATAGAGTATTTAGCCCATAAAAGAACATGTTTCCTCCGATTTTTATGAAATTTTAAACAAGACATTAAGTCTGGTGGTGATCGGCCTTTATAGCGGCTATATATAACTAAAATCCGATTTTATGAGATCAGAAGGCCAGATTTATATACAAAGAATACGAAATCATCACAAATTGTTTGGAAAATGTTTTTATACTCAAGATGTCTGCAAAATTATAAATATCCAGCTTTTGGGTATAAACCGGGTAAATACTTGTTGGAGGCCACCGCAGCACAGAGGTAAGCATGTCCGCCTATGACGCCGAACGCCTCGGTTCGAATCCTGACAAGACCATCACAAAAATATCCATAGTGGCATGGGTCGGATTAACATCCGCACTCTCCTTTCAACCTAACCAAATTCCCTTTTAGCAAGAACCGTGACGCAGCACCAAATATTTGCAATAATTTATTTACTAAGTTTATTGCACATATGGGCGTATGATTACTATTTCATAATTATGCCCACATACATTATACGCCACCCATGTTCCATATTAAAATACTTAGCAAAAATTATTTGGAAATCAAGTCGCCAAGTAATGGGTATTATTTAATTTATTTTTCCACTGGACCATATCCATACACATATCACTCATATCGGATATACAGGGTGCGCCAGAGAAACTTACTTATTTGACATGTTAATAAAAACAAAAGTAATTCAATTAATGTTTTAATTATTTTTTTAATTTTAAAATACAATATACCAATTTTTTCATGCAGTCTTGAAAATTACATTAGTTAATGGCAACCCCCATTGCACATACACTGATAAAGTCGATTTTTGAAAATCGTGTCCTCTTCTTGCGTCATGTCGATACGTTGACACTGGCGTCGCGTATGTTATTCTGGAGGTGCTATGGTCCGTGGTCTATCGACCTAAACCAGGGATTTCAAATAACCCTATAAATAGGAAATCTCACGGATTCAAATCTGGAGAGCGCGTCGGCTGTTGGAGATCGCCTCTGCGAGCGATGAGGCGGTCGGGGAAATGTTGTCGCAACAAATTCATTGAGTCTCGTGCTGTGGCTCCTCACGTTTCTAACGTTCACGTTTTCGAGGCTTGGAGAAAAAAATTCCTCGCGGGAACCACCTTGCGTAGCAACAAGTGTGCGACCATTACGAAAGAAGCTCTTCACGGCGAAGGCCCGCTGCACCCTAGAGCCGAACATGATGGCAACTGACCGGGTAGAGAAAGAAACTTGAGGTTTGACCTGTTCCTTAATGGAATGTTCATGTTCAAATTTGGCCAATGGTGGCCCAATTTACGCTTACGCTCTTTGTTTCAGTCGTTGTTCAAACAGCAACAAATGAACATGCGCATGGGTATGCACATAATTTTTGTCTTTTCTTTTAGGTTAGGTGAGGTTGAAAAGAGGGAGCAGATATTAATCCGCACCATGCCACTATGAACATACACCTAAGCCAGTAATTGGCATGTTGTGCGCTCTCAATACTAAAAAAGGAACCTCGAAAAATAAAATTTTAAATTAGGTATTCCGTGCTACTTACAAAATCCTTAATTGTTTTCCATGCCAATACCCTAAGTTGGTTCATGTCTGGTATAGTGTCCCCATCTTAGTGCTAGTATCTGTTAGACGCGAAAACCGGGAAATGACAAAGCAAATGCTCCAACGTCTCATCATCTTCCCCGCATGCTCTACACATGCTATCACTTGCCGCACCGGTTTTACATAAGTGAACTCGTGGTCGTATGTGTCCCGTTATGAAACCAATAGCTATACTGACCTCCTTCTTACTTCCTTTCAGTAATAGCCTCGTCTTCTCACGATCTGAATCCCCCCAATAAGAATTTCGCCGTTCTATCGACCGTTTCGCTGTTCCACGGTGTTGCATGCGTATTCGCCGCCCACGCCCTTAATTCGGTCTGCGTCGACCCGAAAGGCTTCGGGTTAACTAAGTTTATTGACGGCAGTCCTCTGGCTTTCACTGCCAAATCGTCCACCCTTTCATTCCCCCTTACTCCGTTATGACCCGGCACCCAAACGATGCGGATTTCGCCATCCTCAGAGAAGGCGTTAATCGGTTACCTTATGTTATTGCCCTCGTGGTAATTTCACTGTCCGTAAAGATGTTCACACTCCTATTACTACTTCACGTAATCGCCCGGATCTCCGCCTACAGGACCGTATTGTGGTCAGTCAGTCTAAAACAGATCTTAGTGCCTGGGTTTTCAACGTAGACCCCCAGGCTCACTCTGTCCTCTAGCTTTGATCCATCCGTCTAACACGATCTTCCAGATGGCAATATTAATATTCCGTCAATCCCAGACTGTGCCGCCGGCAGCAGTGCCTCGCACTGGACCTCAAGGTTCATCTCAGGTATCCGATCGGAACCTCTTCCCGTCCTTCTAAGATTCCCATCGTCGCCTTGATTATACCGCGATGGTATGAGCTGCTCCCATCCTCAATCCATTCTCTCATCGCTTTGAGTCTCATAGCCGCAGTGGCTGCCTTCGTATGTGAATGGGTCGGGTATCTAGAATAGTCTCCAGTGCCATAGTGGGCGTGGTCTTTATCGCTCCACCTATGCCAAGACAACATGTTCTCTGAACCTGTCGCGTGGTCCTTTTGTTGCACTTTTTCTCCATAGCAGTCCACCAAACTACTGAGGCGGAGTGGACTATCCTCCGAATTAGGCCTCATTTCGAGCCTACTGCCCGTCTACATAGTGCGCGAGACTTCTCAGTGCGCTCCTGAATGTGACACTTCCAATTCAGTTTCCTGTCTAAGATCACACCTAAGTATTTGACCTTGTCAGATATCGAAATCGTCTTATTGAGGAATGTTGGAAATGAAGATTGTACTTTAAATAAATAAACTTTGTTATAATGTATGGTAGTATGCTATGAAATATTAGTTATGAAAACTACCCTTTGTATGTATATTGAAAAATAAAATTTTTCATTCGTTTGCTTGTTTTGAATATAAAACACGTCTTTTAACAGGTTATGGGCCTGAACGCGTAAAATAATTGAAGTGTGATTTGTAAGATACGTTATTACTTACTAGCAATGGCAACGAATAATACTGCTATAGAAAAGCTGCATGGAAATGAAAATTTCGAAGATTGGAAATTTGCCGTAATGGCATATTTTCAAATGAAGAATCTATGGAAGTCTATAGAGGGAACCGAGAGCAAAGAGGAGAAAAATATTCAAGCCCGAGCAGAGCTAATTATGCTGGTGGACAAATGTGTGTATCCACATATTCGAGAGTGCAAGAATGCCAAAGAAATATGGGATACTTTGAATCAAGTCTTTGCCGATTCTGGTTTGGTACGAAGAGTCAGTCTTATCCAGAGGTTCTGTTCTGCAAAACTCAATAATTTTACGTCCGTGGATGGGTATGTAAATGATATATTGACGAGTGCACATAAGCTTAGAAGTGCTGGCTTGAAATTGGATGAAGAATGGGTTGGTTCAATGATGCTGGCTGGTCTTCCTGAGGAATATAAACCAATGATAATGGGCATTCAAAGTTCTGGAATGAAAATCACAGGAGATTCTATTAAGCTAAAACTTTTACAGGACGTGCGCATCCAAAATGATGAAAATTTAGCACTCAATAGTCGTCAGAAGCAAAAACCAAAGGGTCCAAAATGTTTTAATTGCCAAAAATTTGGACATATTGCTGCTAAGTGCCCAAACAAAAATACCACAAAGAAAAAGTCAAATGCAATGATTGGTTCCTTTTCGGTAAGTAGTGCCGGAAAAGAGAACTGGTATTTTGATTCTGGAGCATCGGCTCATATGTCGTCCAATGAGGCATTGTTTAATGGTAATATTGAACCAAAAGTAGCTGAGGTGACAGTTGCAAATAATTCCAAGATGATGGTAAAAGGAGTTGGAAATATAGATTTGCCTACAATTGCGAACAGGGAGTCTGTTGAGCTCAATGATGTACTGTTTGTTCCAGAATTATGTCTAAACCTTTTGTCAGTATCGAAAATAGTACAAAAGGGACACGAAGTTCGTTTCACTAATAATGGCTGTAAGGTTATCACCAATGACAAGGAAATTATTGCTACTGGAAATCATGTGAATGGTATGTTTCAATTAAAGACTTCGAATCATAAGGCTTTAGCAGGAAAGGCTCAAGAAAATCAAGTTCAGATGTGGCACAAGCGTTTTGGGCATGTGAATAATGACATTTTGAAGAAAATGGCTTCTGGAGCTGTTGATGGAATTTGCTTTGAACCTTGTAACTTCGAGTGTGTTACATGCTATAAAGGGAAATTTGCAAGATATCCTTTTTATGAAACAACCAATCGTACAACTGACCTCCTGGAGTTGATTCACAGTGACGTTTGTGGTCCAATGGAATGTCCATCCTTTGCGGGCTCACAATACATGCTAATTTTTGTTGACGACTTTTCATCGAAAATTTTTGTTTATTTTTTAAAGAAGAAAAGTGAAGTCTCTGAGAAGTTTTTGGAGTTCAAAAATCAAGTTGAAAATGAGACTGGTAAAAGAATTAAAGCATTTAGAAGTGACAATGGATCCGAGTTCTGCAATGCTAAAATGAAAAGCATCATGGTGCAAAATGGAATTCAACATCAGACCACGGTGCCGTTCACACCGCAACAAAATGGTAAGTCAGAGAGAATGAATCGTTCCATCATTGAGAAAACCAGATGCCTTCTTATTGATTCAAAACTACCAAAAACTTTCTGGGCTGAGGCTGCAAATACTGCAGTTTATTTAATAAACCGAACTCCATGTAAGCGCCAAAATTTCCTTAGTCCTTATGAAACATGGTATGGGAGAAAACCAAATTTGAAGAATTTAAAAGTGTTTGGATGCAAGGCCGTTGTTCAAGTCCCAAAGCAGAAACGCAAAAAGTTGGATCCAAAAGGCAAAGAAGTGATTTTCGTTGGCTATTCACAACATCCGAATTCGTATAGGTTTTTTGATCCTAAAACTGGAAATGTTTCATTGAGCAGGGATGTGAAATTTCTGGAATCTGAATTCTTAGATGACCCAAAGAGGGAAAGTGATATTATATTTTACAAAATAGATTTCGGATGCGATTCAGTGGGGGAAGAAGATCCTAACATTCGCGAAGCGGATGGTCAAGAGAATGAGGACATTTCTGATCAAATTTCTGAAGATGAGTTTAAGGAATGTGTGGATAACCGTTCATCTGATGACAGTAGAACCGCATCTCCGAAATTAAGAAGATCGTCTAGGACTATGAAGCCTAATCCAAAGTATGCGCAAGTAAGTCTCATAGAATGTTCTGAGGAACCCAAAAATATGAGAGAAGCTTTAAAATGTGTTGATAGAGAACATTGGAAAAAGGCTATATCAGACGAACTAAATGCACTTGTTGAAAATGGAACCTGGGAAATTGTTGATTTACCACCAGGAAGGAATGCAATTGATAGCAAATGGACGTTCAAAATAAAACGAAATTCTAACGGTGAAATCGAGCGTTACAAAGCCAGACTTGTGGCAAAAGGATATTCACAAAAGGAAGGAATTGATTATAGCGAAACGTTCTCACCAGTTGTGAGATATTCATCCATTCGACTTCTTCTCAGCCTGGCCGTTCGTCATGACTTGGACATAGATCAAATGGATGTTGTGACAGCGTTTCTTCAGAGTGAACTAAAAGAAGAAATTTACATGAAAATCCCAGAAGGTTGCAAATCGGACACACGTAAGGTATGTCACTTAAAGAAATCCATATATGGTTTAAAACAGGCGAGTAGAGTTTGGAATAGAAAGTTAGATGAAACTCTGAAGAAAATTGGTCTCACACAATCCAAAACAGAGCCATGCATCTATTTCAAAACTCAAAACGGAGAGAAAACGTACGTGGCAATTTACGTCGATGACATTTTGATATTTTCAAATAATCAAAGAAGTAAAGAGTACATAAAAGAAAGACTCTCAAAATGTTTTAAGATGAAGGACTTAGGTCCAGCCCACTATATTTTAGGAATGAAATTAACACGGGATCGTGAGAATGGAAAGCTATGGTTGAATCAGAATTCATACATTGAAGATATGCTGAAAAAGTTCAACATGGATCAATGCAACCCAATTTCGACTCCAATTGACATCAACCAGAAAATTACCAAGAATATGTGTCCTACCACAGAAGATGAAATAAACGAAATGAAAACCATACCGTATCAAGAAGCAGTCGGAAGCATAATGTATGCAGCGCAGGTGACAAGGCCAGATATTGGATATGCAGTGGGGGTGCTTTCACGATTTAATAAAAATTATGGTAAAGCACACTGGCAAGCTGTAAAAAGAATTTTCCGATACCTTAAGGCGACAAGTCATTATGCACTGCAATTCAGTAAAGATGGATCTAGTCAAATAGATGGATTTGCTGATGCTGATTGGGCTGGTGATGTGGATGACAGAAAGTCAACCACTGGTTATGTTTTTAAATTTCAAAATGGGCCAATATCGTGGAATTCAAAGAAGCAACAGACTACAGCTCTTTCTACCACCGAAGCTGAATACATGGCATTATCGACTTCAGCACAAGAAGCAATGTGGCTTAAATCCTTGCTCACAGAACTTGATGAAATTCACTCCATTGAAATCAAATGCGATAATAAGAGTGCTATTTGTTTATCACATAATAATACATTTCATGCTCGCTCAAAGCACATCGACATTCGTCATCACTTTGTTAGAGAATTAATTGAAGAAGACCAAATTAAGATTGCTTACATTCAAACTAGAGATATGGTGGCAGACATACTGACGAAAGGATTGCCGGCTCCCAAACATATCCATTGTTGCAATTTACTTGGCTTTAAAGACCAATCTAATGGGGGTGTTGGAAATGAAGATTGTACTTTAAATAAATAAACTTTGTTATAATGTATGGTAGTATGCTATGAAATATTAGTTATGAAAACTACCCTTTGTATGTATATTGAAAAATAAAATTTTTCATTCGTTTGCTTGTTTTGAATATAAAACACGTCTTTTAACAAGGAATCGTGGTGCGTCAAATTGGCTCACCTTCGTCTTCCTCGTGAACAGGCATATTTCGGTCTTCTCTGGGTTAACATTGAGACCTCTGGGTCTAGCCCAGTCATATGCCATATGCAAGACCCTTTCGGCCCTTCTGCATAGCCCGTTCGGATCCTTAACCCTTAGAAGTATTGTAACATCGTCTGTGTAGCAGACGGGTACAAATCCCTCCTCAGTCAGCATCCGTAATAGGCCATTTATGGTGATCAACCATAGGAGTGGCGATAAAATGCGTCAGTGGCGTGCCTTGTGCTACTTTCACCCTTATATTTATGCCATGAGATACACATGTTCCTAACAATATGGTTTATCCAATCTCTAAGGACCGGGTCCACCCGGTACTGGTCTAAGGATTGTATCAATGTGTCGGTCCGCACAGTGTTAAAAGCCCCCTTGATGTCAATGCATTCCGCCAGTGTGTACGTTTTGGCATTGAAGATTTTTCTATTTTATGCACAACCTCGTGCTGGGCATTCTCCACCGACCTTCCCTTGACATAGGTACGCTGTTTATATTTGAACAGTTCGCTGGATGTCCAATTCTTTATCGTGGTATACACAATACGTTCCATGGTTTTGAGTAGAAAGGACGTATGGCTTATAGGTCTGTATTACTTTGGTGTCGCATAACTTGCCTTGCCGGGCTTGGGTATAAATAACACCCTTGCCTCCTTCCAGGCATTTGGAGTATATGCAAGTCCTAGATACGCTGTGAAAATTTTGGCCAGACGAGGCGCCAGATAGTCTGCCTCTTTCTGTAGTAACGCCGGAAATATTCCATCGGGTCCGGGTGACTTAAATGGTTTGAAACTCCTCAAGGATTCCTTCACCATAAATTCCGTAATTATAAACCTTCGATCAACCTCATTATTCCAAGATTCCAGTGTCTCCGTGAGTCCCTTCGTAACCTGTGGAAAATGGGTTTTTATCAAAAACCTCAACATGTCCTCCGTTGTTTCTGCTCTCACTCCCATGTTGTCTACTAAAGTTTCTATCGACCTGTTCGCAGAAAATCTTCCAGGAGACACGTTTTGCCGCTCTGGTAATCTTATTGTAGTCCTTGAGCCGTGTGTAATGCACTTTGCAAATCTCCCCGGTCATCCAGGACTTTTCTTGGGCTGATTTCCTTCCCCGAAGAGGACAACTGTCTTAGAAGGACCCCACCAGTGCAGTCGTAATCCTTTTGACATTTTCGTCAATGTCTTCTATGCTTGGACAATCTAAATTATCTTGCCCAAGTCTTCTTCTGAGTAGCCTTCCGAATTTTGTCCAGTTGGTTTTCAATTCATTCTGGAAGCTTATCGGATTCGTCGCAGGCCGTGCTATTCTAAACCTAATGTAGCGATGATCAGAGAAAGAGTGTTCCATAAAGACCCTCCAATTCTAAACCTCATCGATCAGATTTTCCGAACATATCGTCACATCTAATACCTCCTCCCTAATCCTATTTACAAAGGTAGTGATGTTACCAATATCAAGTGTTATTAGGTCGTTAGTATTCAAGAACTCTGCCAGGGCTTGGCCCCGTTAATAGTATTGGTACTACCCCACGAAATGTGGTGAGAGTTTGCTCGCACCCTATTAGTACCTCGTTTCCTGTCTGTCTTGCTTTCCCAACCAGCCATTGCAGCTCCGACGTGGGATAAAGTGATGCCAGGTATGCTCCACCGTCTCCCTGTCTCACCACTATTGCATCCGATGTTGATAACTCTGGGGATAATATATAATTCAAATTTTTATGATAAATAACGCAGGTCCTCGGTTGAGTACCAGTGTTAGCATAGAATAATTGGTAGTTGATATGGTTCAGTCCAGAAACTTTGTTTCGGTCATCCATGGCTCCTGAATTAGGGAAATATTAATTTTGCCCTTGCTGATTTTCTCCATCAGAGCGTGTGTAGCAGTCTCGCTTCGGTGGAAGTTTATCTGGATTACCTCAATCATTGGCCCTTTAGTAGATGGGCATCTTGGGAGTAGGTGATGATCTCATCGTCTACTCCTTGTTCATTAGACTGCATTGACTTTCCTGTCACTGCGCTGCCTAATATCATCGTATTAGGTTCTTTGCCTAGTCTAGTCTTCCGACATTTTATAAAGTTGGTAATGGTTCTATCGTCGGGTTCCTGTTCGTTAAGCTGTATTTGGTTTCCATTGCCTGTTCTGCCTGGTGTTTCAATACTAGGATCTTTCCCTATCTTAGCCTTCAAAATTAAAATCAAAGTAAATGGGCTTCTTGGGAGTAAGTGATGGTATCATCATCGGCTCCCTGTTCGTTAGGTTGCATTGAGTTTCCTGTCGCTGCGTTGCCTAATGTTTCAATATTAGGATCTTTATCCATCCCAGTATTCCGAATCTTAAAGTCGGTGATGGGTCCGTCATAGGGTTCCTGTTTGTTAGGCTGTGTTGAGTCTCTCGCCGTAGGCTTTGTGAGCTGAGGGATATCCATCTTTCTCAAAAGGTCGAGCTTTGCGCCCTCCCAGGGAGCGTGAATACCTCTGACGAGCTGTTTGACGATATCAATACACTCCGCCGACGCAAACTCGCAGCTCATCATTTGTATGAGTGGACCCTCTACAGAGTTCCACACATGTTCGAAAATCCGATCGATAACCAGATCCTCCACTTGGAACCTATGATCTGGTGGAATCCTACCGGATGCACAGCCGATAAATCAGCTCATCTCTGTTGTTCTTCCTTGCCAATCTGGCGTAAGAGGACGGCTCCTTACCATTCTCAGCGACCATCTTCCACTTCCGTGATGGCTGTGGTCTCCTATTGGAAGTCACTGTCCTCCGACTTTGTATACCTCCGCAGGACACTGTCTGGAGTCTCCATTGCATGTTGGCTGGCTTGGTTTTTTTTTCCAAAGTACCTGAGAGAGGGGAGCCCTTTTTCTTCTTCAGCATTCTAGCAGTGTGATGCTCTTCCGGAGGACTGATTCTTTTTCCAGTTTCCGTAGAACTGCTTGGAATGTCTATCGTGCGATTGCGCTGCATGTACATACTACTCTGTCTCCTTCGTCGTGCACCGGATCGCTTTCTCGGTCTGCTTGTGAGCTTACCAAAGCCATCGCTCATTTCTGCCGTCATCCCGATGCCCTCATCTCTCGATTCGACTGCGATGAATGTTTCATTGACACAGTCGCTCTCTGAATCCGAGTCAGAAACACCACCTTAACTTAAAGGCTGGGGACGAACTGTGCATCCCTCTGGTTTATCCGTCTCTTCCTCATTAATTAGTCTGACGACTAGTTGTGCACTTGAAGCATTATTCTCGATAGTACAAAACATTGTGTAACATTCCAGTTCATTCGAATAAGAATTGCGCCTTGTAGGGGCTCAAAAAACAAAATCGGGAGATCGCTTTATATAGGAGCTGTATCAAGCTATAGACCGATTTAGACCATATTAGACACGTTGAAGGTCATGAGAGAAATCATTGTACAAAATTTCTTCCAAATCGGATGAGAATTGCGCCCTCTAGAGGCTCAAGAAGTTAAGATCCCAGATCGGTTTATATGGCAGCTATATCAGGTTATACACCGATTTGCGCCGTACTTAGCACAGCCGCTGGAAGTTATAACAAAACACCTCATGCAAAATTTCAGTCAAATCGAACGAGAATTGCACCCTCTAAAGGCTCAAGAAGTCAAGACCCAAGATCGGTTTATATGGCAGCTATATCAGGTTAAGAACCGATTAAAACCATACTTGGCACAGTTGTTGGATAGCATAACGAAACACGTCGTGCAAAATTTCATTCCAATCGGATAAGATTTGCGCCCTCTAGAGGCTCAAAAAGTCAAGACCCAAGATCGGTTTATATGGCAGCTATATCAGGATATGGACCGATTTAAACCATATTTGGCACAGTTGTTGGATATCATAGGAAAACACGTCGTGCAAAATTTCATTCCAATCGGATAAGAATTGCGCCCTCTAGAGGCTCAAGAAATCATGACCCAAGATCGGTTTATATGGCAGCTATATCAAAACATGGACCGATTTGGCCCATTTACAATCCCAACCGACCTAAACCAATAATATTTGTGCAAAACTTCAAACGGCTAGATTTACTCCTTCGAAAGTTAGCGTGCTTTCCACAGACAGACGGACGGACGGACGGACGGACGGACAGACGGACGGACATGGCTAGATCGACATAAAATGTCACGACGATCAAGAATATATATACTTTATGGGGTCTCAGACGAATATTTCGAGTAATTACAAACAGAATGACGAAATTAGTGTACCCCCATCCTATGGTGGAGGGTATAAATACAATGTTTTTTCTGATTAAACTCTAGATAAGAAAGGAAAGATATAAAGGGTGATTTTTTTGAGGTTAGGATTTTCATGCATTAGTATTTGACAGATCACGTGGGATTTCAGACATGGTGTCAAAGAGAAAGATGCTCAGTATGCTTTGACATTTCATCATGAATAGACTTACTAACGAGCAACGCTTGCAAATCATTGAATTTTATTACCAAAATCAGTGTTCGGTTCGAAATGTGTTCGTTCACCGTAACGTTGCGTCCAACAGCATCTTTGAAAAAATACGGTCCAATGATTCCACCAGCGTACAAACCACACCAAACAGTGCATTTTTCGGGATGCATGGGCAGTTCTTGAACGGCTTCTGGTTGCTCTTCACTCCAAATGCGGCAATTTTGCTTATTTACGTAGCCATTCAACCAGAAATGAGCCTCATCGCTGAACAAAATTTGTCAAAATTTGAACACATTTCGAACCGAACACTGATTTTGGTAATAAAATTCAATGATTTGCAAGCGTTGCTCGTTAGTAAGTCTATTCATGATGAAATGTCAAAGCATACTGAGCATCTTTCTTTTTGACACCATGTCTGAAATCCCACGTGATCTGTCAAATACTAATGCATGAAAATCCTAACCTCAAAAAAATCACCCTTTATACATTTGTTTAATATGATATTTTCTTCTAAAAAACATCAATGTTTTTATGGCATAAATGTATTTTCATTACAAGAGAGAAACGTAAAAAATTAGGAAGAGTAATTCACACATACAGGCTTATTTTCATTTTGGCCAGCAATGCTTTCGAATCATAGGTATATCAAATGGTGTAAGATATTATGTAGTTACTTTTCTCCCAACTTTTGATTTTCCTTACTGATTCAGCACTCACTTGTCTCTTCTTGAAAAAGAAAATACTTTTATTTGAAATGAAGAAGGGGCCGGAATAAATTGCCGTATCGTTTTTCTTATGTTCCTTTTCTGAGGAATATAAGGGCGTCATTTTCACTGTCTATGCAATTCAAAACATAAACTTGGCGGAAATTTTGTTTTTCTTTTGGTTTGAATAAAAGTTGTTCTACTCTGAATATAATTACATAAAAAATATGATGAATAAAAAAACAAACAAACAAAAAAAAGCAAACAGTAAAATTACTTTTCAAATTTTTCTGGCAACAAAATCATAATCAAACTCATTATTATAATTTTTTTCATTATTAACCAAAGGCCATTAAATAAGAAAAAAAAATATTGTAAAATTCATAAAACAAACAGCAACGCTTTAAAATGGTATTAAATCAAATTGCCATTAAGCATTGACAACGATGATAGGATTATCAAAGATTTGATTATATGTGTATACAAGTGTTAGGCATGTGTGAAAGTATGATGATGAAGTGTGTATGTGTGTGAGTATGCAAGTAGAACATATTCACACAACATTTGGTTAAGCTCACACGCATATGGCCTAAACCTTCTTACAATCACTGCCATGAATGTGGTGGCACAGTGGTGGGCACACTAACACATTTAGACATTATTTCTAAGCCCATGGGCTTTCATGGTATTGGGTACACAAAACTGTGCAATAGTTTGTCTGATTTTGCCCATCACTGCATACATGTGAAGCTCGTATTGCCAAAGAGGTCCTTTCTATTGGCATGTTGACACACACACTCACACAGTTACAACATTAACGACTTATAGGTTCTTGTTTTGTTTTTATTTTATTTTTTGTTTCAGCTCTTTTTGTTGCTTTTGTTTTGCTCCCTGGCACATCTGTTGAACTTGAATAATTTTCGTAAATTTCCATAGATACAACAATCAGCCAAACCGCCCCAAATCCAAATGTGGATGAGCAGAAAAAACCATCATCATTAGAGAAGCCTTCAAATGACTGACAATTACTTACGTTGCTTATTTTTCTTTGCTATTCTTCTTCTTTTCTCTCTTGTTTTTGGTTTGTTTGTTCGGGAAGCGGGAAACAAAAACAAATCCGCAAACACCGCAACCACATGCCGAAGTTTTGACAATAAATACAAAAATAACCATAAATTTAATGCCATCGATTGGTGGGGGTGGAGGAGAGATGGTGAACTAACAACCAGACTGAGAACAAGAGACAGGCAGGCGGTCGGGCCGGCGGTATAAAAGGACAAAGCCTTCATAAAGCCATAAGGCAATGGATGTTACGCCGAAGTCGCGAGTACATCCAAACCGGAGGCGTAATATATTACCGAACCAACAATTATGACCATTTCTTTGAAAATTGTGGCACTCATTACAGAACACTTTTTATCGAAGGCAGAACATTATAATTCATAAATAACACTTCTTTAAGACCACCTTTTTTACTGCCATTAAACGATGGGCTGTACGTCAATGCTTGGGTAAGACCAGTTGGATTGTGGGGCTGGTGTTTGGTAACCTAATTTCTTGGAATTTCCATTTTAAGCCAATGGACTGAGAATCTGCTAAAAATTCATATTAGCTTCGTGTTATAATCAATGGATGATAATCATTTTTTTTCGAGGAAATTTGAGATTTTTCTTAAAATGTAACGAAGGTAGATTTCGTTGGAAAGACAGAAAGTAATTCATGTAGTGACACTTTGTGAAGCCGCTTTTTCTTTATAACTAACCAGTAGGCTAAGACTTAGGTAAGACATGTTGCATAAAAGAGCTACGTTGATTTATATAGGGTGATTTTTTTGAGGTTAGGATTTTCATGCATTAGTATTTGACAGATCACGTGGGATTTCAGACATGGTGTCAAAGAGAAAGATGCTCAGTATGCTTTGACATTTCATCATGAATAGACTTACTAACGAGCAACGCTTGCAAATCATTGAATTTTATTACCAAAATCAGTGTTCGGTTCGAAATGTGTTCATTCACCGTAACGTTGCGTCCAACAGCATCTTTGAAAAAATACGGTCCAATGATTCCACCAGCGTACAAACCACACCAAACAGTGCATTTTTCGGGATGCATGGGCAGTTCTTGAACGGCTTCTGGTTGCTCTTCACTCCAAATGCGGCAATTTTGCTTATTTACGTAGCCATTCAACCAGAAATGAGCCTCATCGCTGAACAAAATTTGTCAAAATTTGAACACATTTCGAACCGAACACTGATTTTGGTAATAAAATTCAATGATTTGCAAGCGTTGCTCGTTAGTAAGTCTATTCATGATGAAATGTCAAAGCATACTGAGCATCTTTCTTTTTGACACCATGTCTGAAATCCCACGTGATCTGTCAAATACTAATGCATGAAAATCCTAACCTCAAAAAAATCACCCTTTAGAATGCTTAAGACATTCACCAAATGTTGCTGACATCGCATATCCTAATTTGCCAATGACAGTTTTTAAAAGCCATTTTTAGCCAGTCGTTGTTCAAATTTGGGCTTCTCGCTTGCTCGCTGCTTGGTTACAATTAGCTTTATGAAGAAGGTTATTTAGAAAATAGAACTTTTTGGCCAATAAGGCTTAAAAAGAAACCCTTGTTAGTTTGTCTGATTTATAGCAATTTTAATTTGAAATTGTTAACTTAAATTGATGATGATATATGAAAGCGAACACATAACTACGAAATTATAAATTATTCCATTTGGTTCCGATAACCCCAATGATTTTTTATATTAGTCCCTTGTAGCCCGGATCGGACATTTGTGTGGTTTGAGGTGGGGCAAGTCTATTTACGCTTGGCTTCAAAAATTAAATTTGTATTCTACTCCAAAATACTTTCATAGATTCCCAAACTGTCCCAAGCGATCCACATTTAAGTTTGGACGATATATTTTTGTTAAGAGGAAAGTCCACCCTTTCCTAAAGGATAATTTTTAAGCTATTATCTCTTTTTGGCAATACTGGTTTAAACAACTCACGCACGTTTCATGTTTTCTTTCACTGTCAAACATCTTCAGTTTGGTCTATAATTTAACCATGAATCGTCTAACAAACGAACAACGCCTGCAACTTATTGAATTTTATGGTCAGTTTAATCGACCCACTGAAGCGGCTATTCGGGCTATTGTGACTAAATTTCGCACCAAATTTACATTGTTGGACATTAAACTAGCAACACGTTTACGTAAAGTGCAAACTAAAGAAATGTCGCAGCTTTATCGGCCAGTGTTAATAATGACCATCAATTATCTTAACAACGTCGAAAACTGTGCGAGAGAATTTAGATGTGAAGCCCTTTCAAAATACAGCTGATGCAATTGAAGCCGAACGACCTACCGCAAAGCAGTATTTTTGGTAAATGATCTCACGGAAAGTTGAGCAAAGATCTAATTTTTGATCGAAAAATTATGTTCAGTGACGAAGCTCATGAAATAAGTACAATAGTACTGTCGATTTTGGAGTGAAGATCATCCAGAAGCATTGCAAGAGCTACCAATGCATCCAGAAAAAGTCACAGTTTGGTGCGGTTTATGGACTGGAGGCATCATTGGACCGTACTTCTTCAAAGACGATGCGAATCGCAACATAACTGTGAATGGTGAGCGCTACCGTGGGATGCTATCCACCTTTTTTGCCAAAATGCAAGAGCTTGACTTGGATGGCATATGGTTTCAACAAGACGGAGCCACATGCCACACAGCACGCCTAACAATGGACTTATATAGAGGCGAGTTCGGCGAACATTCTATTTCACATACGAAACCGGTCAATTGGCCGCCAAGATAGTGCGATTTAACGCCTTTAGACTCATTTTTGTGGGGCTATGTTAAAGCTCATGTCTACACAGACAAGCTCGCTTCAATTGACGCATTTATTCGTGAGATACTGGCCGAAATGTTGGAAAGAGTATGCCAAAATTGGATATAGCCGATGGACCATTTGAAGCGCAGTCACGGTCAACATATGCATGAAATAAGCTGCAAACATTGAATTTTATGGACCGTACTATCGCTTCAAATAAAGACTTCATGCATTGTTCTGAATTTTTTGGGTTTTTGTAATTTATTTATTTTTTATAAGCTTTCCTATAGCTCTTAAAAAATCACCCTTTGAATAAAACAAAAAAAAAAAACACCTTAAGTTCGGCCGTCCGAATCTTATATACCCTCTACCATAGATGGCATTTGACACGTTCTTTGAATGACATCTTCAAAGATATAGGAGCTATTGGGTTGCCCAAAAAGAAATTGCGGATTTTTTAAAAGAAAGTAAATGCATTTTTAATAAAACATAGAATGAAGTTTAATCAAATATACTTTTTTACACTTTTTTTCTAAAGCAAGCTAAAAGTAACGGCTGATAACTGACAGAAGAAAGAATGCAATTACAGAGTCACAAGCTGTGAAAAAATTTGTCAACGCCGACTATATGAAAAATCCGCAATTACTTTTTGGGCAACCCAATATATCAGGTAATAGGAACTATTATCAAGCAACGGTTCTAATTGGTTTGAACTTGGCAAAATCTAAGCCTTATCCTTCCTTCTTCTCAAATGTGGATACAAACCTCCCCGTAGTGCCACCAAGGTAGCTATCTTAAAGTCCGTTAAAAGTAGCGAGCTAAATTTTGCCACGAGTTCACAACGATAAAAATTTGGATTTGGACGTTGAGTTGATGGGCTACGACATCACCCGGAAAACTTGCAGGAAGTACTTTGACAACACGATAAGCATTGAAAATGGATCCTTCCTATTTTAACGAACCACCCCAAATGTTTTAAGGAATATGACATGAGTATCTGCACCTGGAATGTCCGAACTCTTTGTAAAGGGTACAGTAAAGGGCAGATATTACCGCTATACAGGCACTACGATGGGTCGCGAAAGACGCCACAACAACACCAAGAAACGAAACATGAATTTGGCTGTGAATTTGTGGTTCTGATCATGATTTATGATATTGAAGAAGGCCACCGTAGCGCAAAGGTAAGCATGTCCGCCTATGACGCTGAACGCCTGGTTTCGAATCCTGGCGAGACCATCAGAAAAAAATTTTCAGCGATGATTTTCCCTCCTTATGCTGGCAACATTTGTGAGGTACTATGCCATGTAAAACTTATCTCCAAAGTGGTGTCGCACTGCGGCACGCCGTTCGGACGCGGCTATGAAAAGGAGGTCCCTTATCATGAATCGGACTGCATTCATTGATATATGAGAAGTTTGCCCCTGTTCCTGAGTGGAATATTCAAAGGCAAAATTTGCAATTTTGCAAACGGAATGGCAAAAATATACCCCCATCGTTCGGTGGTGGGTATAAAAAATGTTTGTTGGTCGAATTTCTTAGACACTGTAAATATATCTCGCACACAAAAGCATGTTTATTGTAGATTTTTCGATAAATTTCCAACAAAAAATGTTTTGAAATTCGTACCTTAAATGCGCCTTTGGTAGCCCGAACAAAATTTTTGGTGGCCGAGGTGATGGCCTGAATTATGTAAATAGCCTCGATAACGCTTAAGTTACAAAAATAACAAATTTCGTGAAAATACCTCTATCTGTTTTCAAATGGCGCACAGACTTTTTTCCCGTCCCACTGACTACTAATTTTCCATCACATAATGAAAAAAAAAAATATATAATAAATGAAACTTGAGTGTGCGCCCTTATACAGATGGAGATGGCAAGATTCTCGCAGACTTTTACGAGGATCGAATCGAGGTCGGAAATGCATATTTCGACGGAATGACAAAATAAACAAGTCCAAAGGAATGAGTTCAACGTATTCAATAAGGACATTCTAAGGCTTTCTTGCAATAGGCGATGGGATTAGGTACTCTAAAGACGACTCAGCAGTTGTTGCTGAAGACTTATCAGAGGAACAATCATCAACATAGCTAAAGTCTGGAGGATTGCTGGAAACAGAAAATCTTTCTATCTCAATCAAAAGCGGAGGGGAAGAGCTGCGAGACGTTACCCAACAATCGTTGTGTGAATTGGTCATTCGGTTATATAAAGCTCAAGGTGTGCGCTAGAGCTATAGGAAGATACTTTGCAGCTGGGGAAGCATCTGAGGAGGAATCGTCTACACCGTAAGTTTCCAGCGCGATGAGGAAAAGTGTTGCCACTGCTTTCTGAATGCGTAAGAAACTCATTATGACGGGTTCAGGACGAGTCTTGTGGGAATATACTGCTGTTGCGCACACACAATGAAGGCCATGTAAAAGTTATCGTAAGCCGTAAATCCTTTCAATTAAAGAAGTTCTGAAATGCTGTGAACCCTCCAAGATTATGTGGTTAAATCTAAACTTGAAAAGCTCTACCGCTTAGCTGTCGTTGTATAGAATAGAAGAATCACTCATACGTCTGTCATAGCAGGCCATTGCCAGATTGGAAAACATGCGTTTTTACCAGATTTGGTCCCTCGCTAACCCGCACTCGTGAAATTACAATTGCTCTAAGAAACAAAAGAATAGAAAAAAGGGACCCTTTTAATGATGTCGACCCACGGAAACGAAAAAAGAACCATAATTTGCGAACCTCCATCTGGAATGTCTGCACTTTTTATAGAGAAAGTGCAGTATACGCACTGGCGGATGTATTGGGGAAATACAAGGCAGATATTACCGCCTTACAGGAAGTGAGATGGACTGGGAATGGCGTCACTACAACACCAAACGGTGGCGAACTATACTATAGCTGCCATAAGACGGGGCATGAATTTGGCTGTGAATTTGTGGTTAGTTGGAGACTGAACCACCTTGTCTCCAGCTTTACTACGGAAGATGAGAGGCTAGCCACAATCCGAATAAAGGCCGAATTCTTCAACATCAGCCTTATTCGCGCTCATGCCCCGACGGAAGACAAGGACGAACAGACCAAGGATATTTTCTACGAGTGCCTAGAGATGAGAATATGGCCACTCTCCCGCCCATAATATTAAAATCATTCTGGGAGATTTTAATGCGAAAATAGGGAAGGAAAATATCTTTGGTCCAACAGTCGGAAAATTCCCTGTGTAGGCTACAGGGAAACTTCCGATAATGGATTGATGCTAATAGACTTTGCCGCGGCACGTTATGTTAAATGTCATGATCTTAACAAAGGGGTGTCACTCGAAAAATGCTTTTTTTCCTTTATTTTCAGCAGCGAATTCATTTCTCAAAAATTTTCTAAAAAATAGTAGAATTTTTTGTGTGATAGCCCTATGTGATAATCATGAAATTTAAAGTAGTTTTGGAAGAGAAAGTAAAAAAAAATTTTCTGGGTATATCCAAAGATGGATCAATTTGCTCCATTTACATTTCCAACCGACTTAAACTAATAAGAAGAATTTCTGCAAAATGTCATACATCTAGCTTTACTCCTACTAAAATTCCCGTGCTTTCGAACGACCGACAGATGGACAGACAATGGAGATGGCTAAATCGAGATAGAATTTGAAAACGATTCAAAATGGTACATACATATATACTTTGTTGGTCTCAGATCAATATTTTGATGAGTTACTAACGGAATGATGAAATGAGTATTCCCCCATCCTATGGTGGAGGGTATACAAATTATAAAGCCTATTATTCCAACTTTCAGTTATGCATAGAATTCAAAAGGGTCTTGGAGAGAGCATACGACTGGGCTTATCTTAAGGGTCTGAATATTAACCCTGAGAAGACTTTAATCTGCCTATTCACGAGAAAGATGAAGGTGACTAAATTTTACGCTTCACTTCTCTTCAACAGAACAATCTCGATAACCGACAAGGTTAAATGCTTGTGAGTAATCTTGGACAGGAAATTGAACTAGAAGTAATTTTGTTACTATAAGCGCTTAAACAAAAATAAGCTTAAATTAGTTCGTTAATCATCGATATCGCAAATTTAAGAATTTCGGTGCGTTCCTTTGAAAAATACAATAGATTATCATTCCTTCAGGAGCCTCCCACACAATCTGCGAAAATTTGAAGGAAATCGATTCAGCAGTATTTGAGTATATACGGAACAAACAAATCAACACACATAAATACACAATCACATATGGTTTTGTCTTGGCGAGAGCAATAGAACAATGTTTTTGTTGTGTAAGCAAATACTAGCTACATTTATAATTTTCTTGGATATTTGAATCTTTTCCACAAAGAGATGTCCAATTACCTTCCGCCATTCGCACGCGCCTATATTAACAGCATTGAGTTAAAACTTAGACTTGGCAGTAGGCGTTGACTTGAAATGGAATGATCATGGAAAAATATGTAACCTATTGAGTCGGATTTGAATATTTTGATATGTAGAAAACCTGTGTTAGTGGTATTTAAAAATTAAAACAAGTAAAAGTGTGCTAAGTTCGGCCGGGCCGTATCTTATATACCCTCCACCATGGATCGGTTTGCCCGTTATCTCTTTATACGCAAACAAACGATAATGGATTAGAATTGCTATGCTAGGATGTTGGAGGCCATAGTAGAAGTCATTGTGCAAAATTTCAGCCAAATTTTATAAGAACATCAAACTATAAGGGCTCAAGAAGAAAAATTGGAAGATCGGTTTATATGGGAGCTATATCAGGTGGTCTAGGTATAAATCAGTGCAAGACAGGAGTAGTTCTTTTTCAGCAGGAGATACAAGTTGCCTACAGTGGCACCTGTCTCCTTGGGTGGAGAGAATGTTCCATTTACAGAAAGCGCAAAATAATTGGGTGTTTTGCTGGACAGGAAATTGAACTTCAAATCCAACATTCTGGAAAGTGCAAGAAAGGCAACTCTTTCCCTATACACCTGCAGGAGAGCCATTGGCAAAAGTTGGGGGTTCAGACCGCGCGTCATGCATTGGGTATATACTACAGTTGTCAGACCTATAATGCTATATGGTGTTGTGGTCTGGTGGACAGCGTTTCAAAAGTCCACCTACTGTTCAATACTCAACCGCACCCAAAGGATGGCTTGTTTATGCATCACAGCTGCAATGAGGACGACACCATCTGATGCACTGAATTTAATGGAACATCTAATGGGACCTATAGTGCTATATGGTGTTGTGGTCTGGTGGACGGCGATTCAAAAATCCTCCTACTGTGCAATACTCAACCGTACCCAAAGGATGGCTTGTTTATGCATCACAGCCGCACTGAGTACGACACCATCTGATGCACTGAATTTAATGGTACATCTAATACCTCTGCCGTGAGACTAAGGGAGCTTTCTCTTTGGCCTTGTGGCGGCCACGGACACTGTGTTATCCTTGATACAATGTCCGATGTTCCAAGCACCCTACCTGAGTCGCTTTTTGATAAAAAGTACTGCACCACTCTTCCTAATAGAACCAGATGGAACTACGATATCCCTGGTCATAGAAGTTACATAGACTTCTATACGGATGGTTCTAAACTAAACGACCTGGTGGGCTTTGGGGTGTACTCTGAAGATCTAGAACTGGTCATATTGAAAAGGTTACCCGACCACTGCAATGTGAATCAAGCGGAGATCCTTGAAACTAAGGAAGTGGTGGAATGGCTAAGAAATAATGTCATGTCGACGACTGGCATAAATATCTTCTCAGACAGCCAGGCAGCCATTAAATCCCTGGAGAACGTATTTCTGTACAAATAAACGCCCTCGACTGGCGCAGATCGTTTAACGAGATGTTTGAACAATTCCAAACTCATCTGTTCTGAGTGCTGGGCCACAGAGATATCTCAGGGAATTGTAAAGCGGATTAGCTTGCGAGACTAGGAACTACCCTACACATTCCAAAAACACTGGAATCTGTGGGTGTGCCTCTAGAGACATGTATGCTAAGTTTTCAGGACCAGTCTCGAAGGACAACGAATGATAGATGGTCACAAAGAGGGGGCTGTGAGCATTCCAAAACAATGTGGCCTAATCTAGACTTGAAGGGGTCTAACGCTTTGCTGTTACAGGCTGAAACAAACCTCTCAGTCATTGTGTCCATCATGACATATCACTGTCTAATCGGTGAACATGCTGACAGAATGAAGGTTGCCAGCAACGACTTTTGCAGAGGCTGTAGGGACATCGAGGAGGAAGAGACTATAGAACACCTTCTGTTTGTGTGTCCACTTTAGCTTCTCATCTCTTTAAGAACCTGTCTGATTTAGCGGATGTAAACATTCGCAAGTTGATGGGCTTTTTAAAGCAATATGGATGGTTCGACGGTAGGAACTAGAAGGCATCTTCCTTCTTCTGTTCCTGTGGTATCACAGTGGACGAAAACGTCTAAGTGAGTCTGATTGCAGGCTGCCATTTAAACTAAACCTATATCAGGTTATAATCCGATGCAGACCATATTTACCACGTATTTTGAAGGTCATAGGAGAAGTCGTTGCACATAATTTTAATCAAATGGGATAAGAATTGCGCCCTCTAGAGGTTCAGAAAGTCAAATCGGGGAATCGGTTTATATGGGAGCTATATCAGTTTATGAACCGATTTAGACCATACTTGGCAATGTTGTTCGAAATCAAATCGAAACACTTCAGGCAAAATTTCAGTTAAATCGGATAATAATTCCGCACTCTAGAGGCTCAAGAAGTCAAGACCCAAGATCGATTTATATGGCAGCTATATCAAGTTAGGGCCCGAATGAAATCATACTTAGTATAGTCGTAACAAAACACCTCATACAAAATTTCAGACAAATCGGAAAAGAATTGCGCCCTCTAGAGGCTTAAGAAGTCAAGATCCAAGAGCGGTTTATTTGGCAACTATGTGAAAACATGGACCTATATGGCCGATTTATTATCCCAACCGACCTACAATAATAGGAAGTATTTGTGCATTATTTCAAGCACATAGCTTTTAACTGTTTCAAAAGTTTGCGTTCTTTCGACAGACAGATGGACAGACATGGATAAATCGACTTAGAGTATCCAGACGATCAAGAACATATATTAGAGTGATGACTTTTTTACAACCTCATATCCTCGTATCATATTTTGATAATTTTTTATTAAAGATTAGATACAATGTTACATTTAAGGTAATTCGATAAAAAAAATATCACGCACAAAATAATTTTAAAATTTTTATTTCGGCATTTTGGGCAATTTTTTGAAGTCACTGTAAGCGGCTTTAGAGCCACATATAGGTTGATTTTTTAAGAGCTATAGGAAAGTTGAAAAAAAGTCACACAAAATTCAGAAAAATACATGAAATCTTTATTCGAGTCGATAGTACGGCCCATATAATTAAATGTTTGAAGATTATTTCATGCAAATGTTGACCGTGACTGCGCCTCAAATGGTCCATCCGCTTAGTCCAATTTTGGCATACTCTCTTAAACGTTTTGAACATCAAATGGTCCTTCCCCTTAGTCAATTTTTGGTATACTCTTTCCTACATTTCGACCGGTATCTCCCAAATAAATGCTTCAATGTTATCTTCCATTGCGTCAATTGAAGCGGGCTGGACTGTGTAGAAAATTTTCCAGCTAATATTCACTCTCAATGAGTGCATTGTTACGCGTGCTGTTTGGCATGTGGCACCGTCTTATTGAAACCACATGTCATGCAAGTCAAGTTCTTGCATTTTGGGCAAAAAAAGGTTGGATATCATCTCATCGTAGCGCTAACCATTCACGTTACGTTTCATTACGATTCGCATCATCTTTGAAGAAGTACGGTCCAATGATGGCACCAGCCCATAAACCGTACCAAGCTGTGACTTTTTCTGGACGCATTTGTATCATTTTTCTAGCTGATTTTCACTCCAAAATTGACAATTCAGCTTATTTACGTATACATTGAGCCAAAAATGAGCTTAGTAGCTGAACACAATTTTTCGATAAAAAAAATGGATCTTCGGCCAACTTTCCAAGAGCCCATTCACCCAAAATTTCTGCGTTGCGGTAGGTCGTTCGGCTTCAATTCTTGCACGAGCTGTATTTTGAAAGACTTCACACCTAAATTCTTCCGCAAAATATCCACGCTGTTCAGTAACAGAGGCCCATTTGCTGCGAACGGCGACGAATCAATAATTGATGGTCATCATTAACACTGGACGATGCAGCTGCGATATTTTCTTCATTTCGCACTCTGCGTATGCGTGCTGGTGGTTTGATGTCCAACAATGTAAATTTGGTGCGAAATTTAGTCACAATAGCCCGAATAGCCGCTTCAGTGGGTTGATTAAACAGACCATAAAATGGAAGAAGCGTGCGAGGAAACTTTCTTAACAGAGCACTCATTTTGATAATAAAATTCAATAATTTGGGACTTTGTTCGTTTGTAAGACGATTCATGTTTAAATTATAGACCAAACTGAAGATGTTTGACAGTGAAACAAAACACGGAACGTGAGTGAGCTGTTTAAAACAGTGATACCAAAAAGGTAATAGCTAAAAAATCACCCTGTATATGAATCATCAGCAAAAATTGAAGCAAGTTATATATCCATGTTGTGATTGGAGAGGATAAATTTTAGTGGAAGGTTTTCCTGGCTGCGGTAGGAGTTATATGAGTTTTGCATAACTTTGATTGCACGCTCACAGTATTGGTTCTTCCGGGTAATTGGTTTGATTGGATATTCATTCTTTTTCAGTGTGAATTTGAGAGTTTTTGGGCCGTCATTCAGAGTTATAGATAGTTCTTCAAAATCTTTAGGCGAAATAATTGACTACTGAACCACTGATCAGTGGTAGCTGATCACTGATCATGACTAAGAAATGAATGAACAGATTTTACGCAACCTGTTCCAGGCATAAGAAAAAACGCCAGAGGAGCTAAAATGACACAATAGTTCCTGTGTGCAGGGCATATATTAGGGAACTGGTTAAACTTTAAAAAAGGGAATTCAATTCTCTCAGTGAAGTGACAGAAGACAGGAGTGAGTTGGAAGAAAAACTTCATGTCGTCTCTCTAGCCGCCTATTTCCTTAATCTGAATTTTACCATTTCTGAATGCTGCTTTCAAATCATCATAATTGCTCATCAATTCCTGCACACAGAAGTACTCGATGTTTGGTGATATAGCTAATTGGTGATCCATTCTTTGTGTATTCTTACTTTTAGGAACCACCCATACCCATCATGTGGCCTCCATCAAGATTTATGGCCTTTATAATATTCTAAGGGTCAAGTTTCTTGTTTGACTTGCTTGGTAAAAAATACATATTGTACAAAACACTTGACTCAGTATCTTTAAAGGTCATAAATTCTGATGGAGGCAACATAATGATTTTGGGGTGCTTTTTCATGGTATTTTGTGGTTTCTAAACGTAATTATACTCAAAGAATGGACCACCATTTCTGGAGAGATGTAACGGAAAATGCAATAAAAGTATGCCAACATGCTAATTTCATTCGTTATTATGGACGATAATGCCCCAAAACATGCCTCCAGGGATTTTTCTAATAAAAACAACGATTTGTTGGTCTGACCCTCTCAGATACAAATGCAAATTTGCTCATAAACATTCCATTAAGGAACAGGGGCAAACTTCTCACATATCAATGAGTGCTGCCCGATTCAAGATTAAGCTCAATTATAAGGGGCCTCCTTTTTATAAAGGAGTCCGAGCGGCATGCCGCAGTGCGACATCTCTTTGCGAGAATTTTTTACATGACTATGCATGGCAAATGTCGCCAGCATTAAGAGGGGATCACCACCGCTTCAAATTTTGTGCGATGTTATCGCCAGGATTTGAACGCAGGCATTCAGCGTTATATGCGGACATAGGCTACAGTGGCACGAATACGATTCAAGGTGAAGTGTCTTAACCCTAAAAAGATATTAGAGAGTTAAAGAAGGTGCAGCGGAGCGGGCCCTATCCAGCTAGTTGTTAATAAAAACGAAGTATGAAAACTTATTTTTACGATCAATATCTCATTTTGTTCATAGAATTTGTGGATTTTTGTGAAAGTTATAAGATTTAACACATTTTTCCGTTTTCTATTGTACGATGTCAAAAAATCGAACAAATTTTAATTTTTTCACAAGAATATAATTTTAATTTGGTTTGTGCGTACCCACCACCGTAGGATAGAGGGTATATTCATTTAGTCATTACGTTTGCAACACATCGAAATATCAATTTCCGACTCTACAAAGTATATATATTTCGTATCGTCGTAAAATTCAAAGACGATTTAACGATGTCCGTTTGTCTGTCCGTCCGTCTGTTGAATCACTCTACAGCCTTCAAAAATTGAGATATTGAGCTTAAATTTGGCACCGATACGTCTTTTTGATGCACGCTGATTAAGTTCTTGAAAGGGCCAGATCGGACCTTATTTGGATATAGCTGCTATATAGACCGATGTGTCGATAAAAGGGTCTAATGCCCATAAAAGCTTTATTTTTTTATTCGATTTCGCAGAAATTTGAAACAGTGAGTAGTTTTAGGCCACCTGCCATCTGACCCAAATATGGTTAAGATTGGACTGTATTTAGATATAGCTGCCATATAGACCGATATGTCGATTAAGGGTCTGAAACTCATAAAAGCTTTATTTATTACCCGATTATGTTGAAATTTGAAATACAAAATTCAACAGTGACTTATATTTATTAGACCACTCAATGTCCGTGCCGAATTCGGGTGCATAAGTTATCCAATTTTCACTGGATTGTGACGAAAGGGGGTTTGTGTGTGAAAGAGGGAGAGGCACGCCGAAAACAGTGTAGGCTACAAATATGCTTACATTGAAAACTTACTCTTATGGTAATCAACGGTTACTTAGAGCAGCAGTTGGGCTAGTGTGTTTCTTTGTAATAGTTGGATGTCTTCATTGGTAGAAACATATGAAGTGGAGTAATTTTCTTTCTTGCTGCGCTACAGATGGAAATACTCTTAAGAGCATAGTTTCAACCTAGAAGACACACCTTTTTGACAAATCCTACCGACGAGTTTGGTTGGTTCCAAACATTTTTCACACATTTTTCTGCCTAACTTTAAAAAACGTTTTTTTTGTGTTCTATTTATAATAGAAACAGATTACCGTATGGTCTGCAGCCGGTCAATATCCGATTGTATGAATTACTGGTAAATTTCTTAAAAATCGGTTCAGATTTAGATATATCTCTAATATATATGGTCATCAGATTTTGAGAAATGTTGCAATAAATTGCTTATTTGCTTACCGATTCGAAATTTTGCAGGAAGGACTTTGTCTTGCATCTCGACAGTACCGGCGAATTTCATAGAAATCGGTTCAGATTTAGATATATCTCTCATATATATATATATATTACCCGATTTTCACTCCTAGAGCCACTGCAAGCGCATTTATTGACCAATCTTGCAAAAATTTTGTACAACGCTTTCGTCGATGACTGCCACATTACCTGAGAAGTTTCCTCGAAACCTGTTCAGATTTAGATATAGCTCCCATATATATGTTCATCAGATTTTGAGAAATATTGCAAAATAGTTGTCATTTGTTAACCGATTCGCTCGAAATTTAGCAGCAAGGATTTTCTTATGACTCTTAATAATACCCGTTCAGATGTAGATATAGTTGCCATATATGAATATAGCCAGATTTTCACTTCTAAAGCCTCGACAAGCGTAGTTATTGACCAATATTGCCAAAGTTGTGCATAACTCTTTCCTAGATGGCTACCACAATATCTAAGAAGTTTGGTCAAAATCGGTTCTATGGTCAAATATGTTCTTTAGATTTTGGGTAATATGCAATAATGTTGTCATATGTCAACCGTATTTATTACAGTTTGAACATATTTGCGCGAAATTTGATTCACATAGTTTAATAACTAATCTGAAAACATCCGCCGAGGTCCATCAAAATTGGTTTGCAATTTGATATAGCTCCCACTTTGCAACTATAGGGTAGGTGTATGGTATTATAAAGTCGGCACTGCCCAACTTTTACCTTTCCTTACTGGTTTTATTTTATCAAATTTTACTTTTGGAAATAAATATTTATGTTACTCATACGTATGTTGTACCATCGTCATTATAAATCATACGCTCTAGTGGTGCAACACAATAAAACTCAATGTGTATGCATTTACCGATGAATAAATTGAGCTATCCGCATTTATTGCACATTTCAACACAAATCGTATCCAAAAATATCAAGCAGTCTAAGCTAATAAAAAGGAATTTGTTGCACCAGTTAGCGTAAGTATTTTGTTTGTGTATATTCGTTTCAGGGGATGAATATATCGCTCTTTGTTAAGCAAATTTTATGATGGAAAACTATAGAGAATTTTTAGTTTAAATGCACAGATTTTAATAAAAGTCCCTGAATCATTAAACCCTTTGATACACGAACAATTCGATTGTCATATCTGAGCGTTGAGGTCTTTCGGGTCACAGTAGTTGTAACGCCACAACTTTTAATCTGTTGATCTTAACGCTGCAAAATGTTCTACACATTTATTAAGTAGGACATAAACTCTCAGTTAATGCAAAAAAAAAATGTCATGCACCCTGTACTATCACTAGTACAGGGTGCAACACATGAGTCACTTTTGACCACCTTTTAACTTGTTTATGTTCTGAGGGTTATAACTTTGACACTTATAGACCAACTTAAATGATTTCTTTGCACGAAGGGAGATCGTAAGAAGATTTAAGGAGAATGATCTAGCTTCACCAATGCCATCAAAATATAGACCAAAAATAAATACAATTTCATGATTTTTCCCCTCCTTTGTTTTAAGTGTTTTTCTAATAATTCCGTTCATTTTTATATCCACCACCGAAGGATGGGGGTATTTTCCTTTTCTTCATTCCGTTTGCGACACATCGAAATATCCATTTCCGACCCTATAAAGTATATATATTCTTGATCAGCGTAAAAATCTAAGACGATCTAGCCATGTCCGTCCGTCTGTCTGTTGAAATCACGCTAGTCTTTAAAAATAGAGATATTGAGCTGAAATTTTGCATAGCATCTTTTTTTTTGTCTATAAGCAGATTAAGTTCGAAGATGGGCTATATCGGACCATATAGACCGATCCGCCGATTTAGGGTCCATAGGGCCCATAAAAGCTACATTTATTATTCGATTTTGCTGAAATTTGGGACAGTGAGGTGTGTTAGGCCCTTCGACATTCTTCTTCAATTTAGCCCTGATCCGTCCAGATTTGGATATAGTTGTCATATAGACCGATCCGCCGATTTTGTGTCTGAGGCCCATAAAAGCCTCATTTATTATCCAATTTTGCCGAAATTTGGGACAGTGAGATGTGTTAGGCCCTTCGACATACTTCTGCAATATGGCATAGATCGGTCTAGATTTGGATATAGCTACCATATAGACCGATCTCTCGATTTAAGGTGTTGGCCCCTTAAAAGGAGCACTTATTGTCCGATTTTGCCAAAATTTGAGACAGTAAGTTGTGTTAAGCCCTTCGATATCCTTCTTCAATTTGGCCCAGATCGGTCCAGATTTGAATATAGCTGCCATATAGACCAATCTCTCGATTTAGGTTTTTGGACCCATAAAAGGCGCATTTATTGTCCGATGTCGCCGAAATTAGAGAGAATGAGTTGTGTTAAGCCCTTCGACATCTTTCTTCAATTTGGTTCAGATCGGTCCAGATTTGAACATAGCTCCCATATAGACCGATCTCTCGATTTAAGCCAAAACCTTAAAGCCACGATTAAGCTCATAAAAGCTACATTTACTGTCCGAAGTCGGCGAAATTTGGGACAGTAAGTTATGTTAAGCCCTTCCATATCCTTCTTCAATTTGGCTCAGATCGGTCCAGATTTGAATATAGCTGCCATATAGACCGATCTCTCGATTTAAGTTTTTGGGCCCATAAAAGGCGCATTTATTGTCCGATGTCGCCGAAATTTGGGACAGTGAGTTGTGTTAGGCCCTTCGATATCCTTCTTCAATTTGGCTCAGATCGTTCCAGATTTGAATATAGCTGCCATATAGACCGATCTCTCGATTTAAGTTTTTGGGCCCATAAAAGGCGCATTTATTGTCCGATGTCGCCGAAATTTGGAACTGTGAGTTGTGTTAGGGCCTTCGACATCCTTCTTCAATTTGGCTCAGATCGGTCCAGATTTGAATATAGCTGTCATCCGATCTCTCGATTTAAGGTTTTGGCCAATAAAAAGCGCATTTATTGTCCGATGTCACCGAAATTTGGTAAAGTGAGTTAACTTAAGCTCCTCAATTTATTTCTGCAATTTGGCCTAGATCGATAAAGATTTGCATATAGCTGCCATATAGACCGATCTCTCGATTTAAGGTTTTGACGCCATAAAAGCCACATTTATTGTCCGATGTCGCCGAAATTTAGAAAGTGAGTATGCACTTTGACATTCTTCTTCAACTTGGCACAAATCGGTCCAGATTTGTAAATAGCAACCATATAGACTGATATCTCGATTGGCCCCATAAAAGGCGCATTTATAATCCGATTTCACTGAAATTTGACCCAGTGATTTATGTTAGGTTTTTCGACATCCGTGTCGTATATGGCTCAGATCGGTTTATTTTTAGATACAGCAACTAAAAATTTGTTATACACAATTGAACAATGACTTGTACTTAATTGTATTTGGTCCAAATCGGAACATATTTCGATATAGCTGCTATGGGACATAAGGTATGCATTCTTCATCGGGTTTTGACGAAAGTTGGTTTACATATATACCTGAGGTGGTGGGTATCCAAAGTTCGGCCGCGCCGGCCGGCTTTTTACTTGTTAAACTATATACCGGAAATTGTTTAAAAATGTTCATGAAACAAGTAAACATGAATAAAATTCGTCCGAGCAAAACTTTGGATATTCAACACCATCGATATGAAACTTATAAAAATTTCGTCGGAAATTGATTGAAAATTCAGTATTTTTTCAATCCAAGGCATTTATTCGCCAGCTTCATTTAAAAATTGTTCTATCTGGTATATAATTCGCACGGTATTTGAGGAGTCTAATACATTTCAATGGTGCGAATTTCATCAAAATCGTGTAATAAATGCGCCTTTTATGGGATCATGTTCATAAATCCGGAGATGGGCGAAATGTAAAAAATTTGTGTCTCATTTCTATCAAATTACCAATACAATACTAAAAAAAATGTAGACGAGGTCCCATACTGTAAATCAAAAAATCGGGCCTAACTAGTTTTTAATCAAAGTCAAAAAACTTGTACGCTTGTATCCTCCAACATCCACACCAAATTCCGCCATGATAGATTCATTACTAATCATTGACCTCATATAACACGATCCCAATAATTCGAATCAATCATTACCTATTTGAGCAAACTGAGTTAATATGTGTTTCTCAGAATCCATGGTGGTGGGTAAGTAAGATTCGGCCCAGCCCAACTAAACACGTTTCTTCTTGTTTCTAATGTGGTTGACCCCTAACCTAGTGACATTTGTCTGAAACTTAAAACTTCTGCACAAGAAGTGTCCTGCGGTGGCTGCTATTGTGCAAAAATTGAAACAGACAACACACATGGATATGAATGAAAATCCAACTAGTCTTACAATTGAATACTTCACACATTGTATTAACAACAACACATGTTATGAAATCAATTCTATTTAAAATTATTATTAAAAATTATATTTTGGGTAAAATTCCATTAAGATTTCAAAATCTTAACCAGGAAAACTCATTTCCTCCATCCATTTCCTTTTATAACACATGTCATTGAGATTTGCAAAGCCTCTAATTACTAGTGAATGAAATGCTCGCACTTCAAGTAAAATAAAAGCAAACACTTTAAAGCTCTTCTACTTAAAAAAAAGAAAAACATTCTCTTAAACCAAAGAGAAACGTAAAAACGCCTCAACAAATCACTCTCTCATTTTTGTATTCACTTCCTAGATGACTGATGTGCTCAAATCATTAAGCAACAGATTCGCTATTTCTCTTTCACATATAACGGGGGAACTCATTTGCAATGCAACGACGTCATAACAACAGAAACAGACCCATCAGTTTTTTTTCTCTCTCTCTCTCTCTCTCACTCTCCCTCACACTCTGCTTTCTGTATAAACATTTCAATAGCAAGCCAAAGCTCACATAAAAAGAAAAGAATCAGGTAAATGGAGGCATGCAGCAGTTTGGTTGCCAGATATTTTTGAGATAGATCCTCAAACTTCAACAAAATTTCCCCAAAAAATCCCCAAAAGAAACAGATTTACTGATTAAAGTAAACAAAAAAATATCTGCCCACAAGCAAATGATTGGTTCCTTTTAGTTTTATCATTGTAAGTCATAACAAGTAAGAAGGCGTTAAGTTCGGCCGGACCGAACTTTGGATTCCCACCACCTCGGGTATATATGTAAACCACCTTTCTGCATAATCCGATGAAAATGCTTAATTTATGCCCCCATAGCAGCCAAATTGCTGAAAGTTGTCAAAGAGCCTAACGCAATTCACTGTCCCGAATTTCGGCAAAATCGGACAATAAATGCGTCTTTTATGGACCCAAAACCTTATACAGAGATATCGGTCTATATAGCAGCAATATTCAAATCTGTACCTATCTGAGCCAAATTGAAGAGGGCTCTCGAAGGGCCTAACACAACTCACTGTCCCAAATTTCGGCGAAATCGGACAATAAATTTGCCTTTTATGGGCCCAAGACCCTAAATCGAGAGATCGGCTGCCATATAGAAGCTATATACAAATCTGGACCGATCTGGGCCAAGTTGAAGAAGTAAGTCGGGTGGCCAAACACAACTCACTGTCAAAATTTCAGCAAAATCGGATAATAAATGCGGCTTTTATGGGCCTAAGACCCTAAATCGGCGGATAGGTCTATATCGGGGCTATGTCAAGATATAGTCCGATAATGATTATCTTCGAACTTAACCTGCTTATGAACAAAAGACTTTGCACAGATTCAAAGTTTCAGCTCAATATCTCGTTTTTTAAAGACTATAGCGTGATGCCAAGAGACAGACGGACGGACAGATGGTCTTAGATTTTTAAGCTGATCAAGAATATATATACTTCACAGGGTCGGAAATGGATATTTCGATGTGTTGCAAACGGAATGACAAAATGAATATACCCCCATCCTTCGGTGGTGGGTAATAAAAAAAGACTTCGTGCCATATTTCAGCTGAATTCGTTAACAATTAAAACTCGCAGGGGCTCAAGATGTCAAATAGGGAGAAAGGTTTATATGGGAGCTATGTCAGCTTATAAACCGATTTGGACCGTACTTGGCACATTTGTTTAAAGGCATAAAAAAAGACAACGTGCAAACTTTCCGCCCAACCGGATAACAGTTGCAGCTTCGAGGGGCTCAGAAGTCAAGTCGAAAGACCTCTTTATGTGGAAGCTGTATCCTAAACTGAACCAATGTGTCCCAAAATTTCTTTCGTTCGACCGCTTTTGTGATTTCAACAGACGGACGGACATTGCTTTATATACTTATATACTCTATGGGGTCTGAAATCAATATTTCGAGGTATTACAAACGAAATGACTAATCTATGTACCTCCATACTATGGTAGTCGGTGTTTTCGGCTCTTTCATCCATTGTGATACCACAGGAACAGAAGAAGGAAGATGCCTTCTAGTTCCTACCGTTGAACCAGCCTGATCGCTTTAAAAAGCCCAATAACTTGCGAATGTTCACATTCGCTAAATCAGACATATTCTCAAAGAAATGAGAACCTAAAGTGGAACTCCTTCTGACTGCTTGAGCGGGACACACACGCAGAAGGTGTTCTATAGTCTCTTCTTCTTCGATGTCCTCACAGCTTCTACAAAAGTCGTTGCTGGCAACCTTCAGTCTGTCAGCATGTTTTCCGATTAGACAGTGACCAGTGACTGACTGCTAGAGCGGGACACACACGCAGAAGGTGTTCTATAGTCTCTTCTTCTTCGATGTCCTCACAGCTTCTACAAAAGTCGTTGCTGGCAACCTTCAGTCTGTCAGCATGTTTTCCGATTAGACAGTGACCAGTCATGACGGACACAATGACTGAGACGTCTGTTCTAGCCAATGACAGCAAAGCGGTAGACATCTTCAAGTCTAGACGAGGCCACATAGTTTTGGAATGCTCACAACCCTCTCTTTGTGACTATCTATCATTCGTTGTCCTTCGGGCCTGGTCCTGTAAACTTAGCTTAGATGTCTCTAGAGACATACCCACAGATTCCAGTATCTCTGGAATGTAGGGTAGTTCCTAGTCCTAGTAGTTCCTAGTAGTACAAGTCCCTAGGATATCTCTGTGGCCCGGCACCCAGAACAGGGGAATTTTGAACTGTTCAACTATATCTTTAAGAGATCTGCGACAGTCGAGGGCGGTTTTTGTATTCAGAAATACATTCTTCCAGGGATTTAATGGCTGCCTGGCTGCTTGAGGAGATATTTATGCCAATCGTCGTAATGACATTATATCTTAGCCATTCTACTACATCCTTAATTGCAGGGATCTCCGCTTGATACACCCTGCAATGGCCGTGTAACCTATGACCAGTTATAGATCTTTAGAGTACACCCCAAAGTCCACCTGGTAATCTAGTTTGGAACCATCCGTATAGAAGTCTATGTAACTTCTATTACCAGGGAGATATCTTAGTTCCAATCGGTTCTATCAGGAGTAGTGTTATAGAACTTTTTATCGAAAAGCGGTTCAGTTGGGGTGTAATCCACCCAGCTTGGAACATCGAATATTGTCTCAAAGATAATACAGTGTCCGTAGCCGCCACATGACCAATGAGAAAGCACCCTTAATCTCACGACAGTGGTCGCTGCAATTTGTCTAGCCACAATGTCCAGAGGCATAAGATCTTGCATTAAATTCAGTGCTCTTCTAGAGACGTTCTAAGTGCGGCTGCGATGCACAAACAAGCTATTCTTTAGATTCAGTTATGTATTGAGCAGTAGGTGGACTTTTGAAGCGCCGTCCACCAGACCACAACACCATATAGCATTATAGGTCTGACAACTGCATTATATACCGAATGCATGACTCGCGGTCTAAACCCCCAACTTTTGCCAATGGCGCTCTTGTAGGTGCATAGGGCAAGAGTGGCCTTTCTTGCCCTTTCCAAAATGTTGGATTTGATGTTCAATTTCCTGTCCAGGAAAACACACAGGTATTTTGTGCTTTCTGTAAATGGAACATTCTGTCCTCCCAAGGAGACAGGTTCCACTGTAGGCAACTTGTATCTCCTGCTGAAAAGAGCTACTTATGTCATGCACGGATCTACGTCTAGACCACTTTAGGTAGCCCACTTTGCTATTGCACGTAGAGTATATACACGTAGAGTATTGCTGTTGCACGTAGATATATCCCTAAAGTATATTTCTCAGAGTGCTGGGAAGCTTTCCCCTAACCGCAATTGCCACTTTTTCACCTTTTTCTTCCAGAGACAATAATATATTGTTAATTGCTATATTCCAAAGTAAAGGAGTAAAGTAAACCTTCTTGAGGTGTTCCTCTGCTAACCCATCTTTTTCAAGCGGCTAAATTTACGCGTTCGACCGCTGTCGTGATTGCGAGAGTCGGATGGACATGGCTAGATCGACTTAGAATGTCGAGACGATCAAGAATATATATACTTTATGGGGTCCTATATCAATATTTCGAGGTGTTGCACACGGAATGACTAGGTTAGTATACCCCCTTCCTTTGGTGAAGTGCCAATTATCCGATTTCTACTCTAAAGGCTGGTACTATGTTCATTTTTCGCGTTTACTTTTTTGAAACACTACATATATATCAATGATAGAATAACAATGTTATTGAAATGTTACCAAAAATAACGAGGGAACTAACCTTTAAACGAAGGTTTTTTCAAAATTTTAAAAACTTTTTTTTATCCCCTTGACCCTTTGACAAACGTGCAGTTAACCCCTTAAGAGTCCTTGACAAACGTGCAATTACACTCCAAATCGGTAGCAATGAATCGTAATGGATGTATGTAGCTGCCATGTATCTCGATGGATCTCCTTATAAGGTTTCTTTGTTCCTTTATTATGTATTTTTGACTCGATTCTGCAAAAATGTAGTACAAAGGGTCGATTCTGCAAAAATGTAGTACAAAGGGTCGTATTAGAGTCTTGAAACCCATGCGAAATAGGTGTAAATCGGACCATGCTAAGATAAAGCAGATATACATATAGATCTCCCTCTTGAATTTTTTAATCGCATAATTTGCGTAATTTTTTGCTCGGTTGCCCATAAATTGGAAAATGGGGTCGTTTGATTTAGGTGCTTCACAAACTGATGTTGCGATTGAACTTTTTGAACTCACAAAAAAGTTCAGCCGAAATTAAAGCTTTTTTAATAGTTTTTTTATTTTGTAAGACCATACGTTATATTGTTGATGATGATTTTTATACCACCACCGTAGGATAGGGGGTATATTCATTTAGTCTTTTCGTTTGCAAGACATCGAAATATCAATTTCCGACCCTACAAAGTATATATATTTCGGATCTCGTAAAATTCTAAGACGATTTAACGACCTCCGTGTGTCTGTCATTCTGTCCGTCTGTCCGTACGTCTGTTGTAATCACTCTACAGCCTTCAAACATTGAGCTGAAATTTTGCACAGATACGTCTTTTTGATGCACGCTGGTTAAGTTTTTGAACGGGCCAAATCGTACCACATTTGGATATAGCTATAGACCGAACTGCCGATAAAGGGACCACAAAGGCTTTATTTATTACCCGATTTCGCTGAAATTTGAAACATGAGTAGTTTTAGGCCTCCCGATATCCGACCTAAATATGGTTCAGATCGGACTATATTTATATATATTGTAGCTGCCATATATACCGATCGGCCGATAAAGGGCCTGAAGCCCATAAAAGCTTTATTTATTACCCGATTTCGCTGAAACTTGAAACAGTGGGTAAAACTTAAGCCTCCCGACATTCGACCCAAATATGGGTCAGATCAGTCAGATCATACTATATTTAGATATAGCTGTCATATAGACCGATCTGCCGATAAAGGGTCTGAAGCCCATCAAAGCTTTATTTGTTACCCGATTTCGCAGAAATTTTAAACAATGGGTTATTTTAAGCCTCCCATTATTTGACCTGAATATGGTTCAGATCGAACTATATCTAGATATTGCTGCCATATAGACCGATCTCCCGATTAAGGGTCTGAAGCCCATAAAAAAATTATTTTTTAACCGATTTCGCTGAAATTTTAAACAGTGAGTTACTCTCTGACATTCCTCCCGAGAAGCGTAACGGTTTGGGGCTTGCCACAGACGGCGAATCGTGGATCTATGCATATCCACGAAACAAAACAACAATCTACCGTGTGGGTCTTCGAAGACGAGCCAAATCCAACGAAAGTTGTTCGTGGAAAAAGCACTTCGAAGCAAATGGTTGCCTGTTTCTTCGAAAAACTAGTCATGTGACGACTGTTTCGCTTGAACAACATAGGACGGTCACCTCTGAATAGTATAACAGAATTTGTTTGCCTGAAGTTTTGGGAGAAATTCGAAATACTGAAAAGAGAAGACGAATCATTAGTCACCATGACAACGCGAACTCTCACACATGGGCTCAAACCTGCGCCGTGAAATTGATGGGTCATCCGCCGTACAGCCCTGACATGGCACCCAAAGACTTCTTTTTATACCCGCACATTAAGATAAAAATGTGTGGTCAATGATTTGGTCAGCAGAAACTGCTGTTAAAGCATTCAATAAACATGTTTTGGAGGTGGCTCAAACTAAGTGGAAAGAGTGCTTCGACAATTGGCTTGAGAGCATGCAAAAGTGCATGAATCATGCAACTCTGAAAAACAAAAAAACACTCTTTATACCCACCACCAAAGGATGGGGATATACTAATCTAGCCATTCCGTTTGTAACACCTCGAAATATTGATCTGCGACCTCATAAAGTATATATATTCTGGATCGTCTCGAAATTCTGAATCGATCTAGCCATGTCCGTGCGTCTGTCTGTCGAAATCACGTTAGAGGTCGAACGCGAAAAGCTAGACGCTTGCACAGATTTTGCACACATACTTAGTATCGATGTAGGTCGTTGGTGATTGCAAATGGGCCAGATCGGTTCAAATTTGGATATAGCTACCATTTAAGCTAAGTCTCCCGATTTGACTTCTTGAGCCCCTGGAAAATGCGCTTTTCGTCCGATTTGGCTAATGTTATAATTTTCAACAGCTTTGCCAAGTACGGTCCAAATCGGTATATAACCTGATATAGCTCCCATAAAAACCGATCTCCTGATTTGACTTCCTGATCCCCTGGAAGCCGCAAATACGGTTCACATCTATCTATAACCTGATATAGCTCCCATATAAACCGATCTCCCGATTTGACTTCTTGAACCGCAATCTTGAAGCCGCAATTTTTATGACTTCCAAGAACTGTACTAAATAAAGTTCAAATCGGTCTACAACCAGGTATAGCCCCCATTTAATCGATCTGCTGATTTGACTTCTTGAGTCCTTACAAGCCGCAATTTTTGTCCGATTTGGGTGAAATTTTGCATGTGGTGTTCTGTTATGACTTCTAACAATGGAGCCAAGTACGATCAAAATCGGTCTATAACCTGATATAGCACTCATTAAACCGGTCTCTCGATTATCCTTGTTCGGTTCTTAGAAGCGTTAATTTATGCTGGTTTGACAGAAGTTTGGTATGTAGAATAAAATTATGCCCTTCAACTATATTTATTTTGTATAAATTTTTGGCAGAATCCATGGTGGTGGGTTTCCAAGATTTGGCCCGGATGAACTTAGCACGGTTTTACTTGTTGATGATAAAAATTTGCATTTTCATTATTAGGCCAGAGATGTATATAGCAGATCTCGTATACAAATAAGTTTCGATCTGGACTTTTTCTAAATTTTTTTCCTGAAAAGCTGTTTCGTCGGCAAAATTGTTTGCTTGTGGCAGCACCGCATGTATGCAACATAAACAAAATCAACAATGAATGTGCAGGTTAAGGTGTTGCGCTCTCACAAACAAATAGAATTCATGAAATAGTTTGCGTTAACAGTTTGTTGGTTGGTCTAACATGCCCATACACTCACATGTTTTCACTGGTAATGCTGCCGCCATTCTTGCTGTTAATACTATTGCTGCTGCTGCTGCTTCTAAAGTGTTGTTATGTGTGCGCTCATTGCTGCTCCACACTCAGTAGTAGCGTGCTCCCCATAATGTTTGTTCTTTATGGTTATGTTTACCAAAATGGTAGTGGTTGCTGGTACCTTAAAATTGTTTCTTTTTTCTCACCCACCCTCTGTTAACAATCTCACAGCAGTGCTTTACTTTGAAGTGTTATTTGTTAAAGCACATAAACTTCGATGAGAGAGAAACTTAGAGAGCGAGAGCGCGAGCGAGAGAGAGAGTGTGAGCGCATACGTGCTAATGAAGCATTGGGACAACGACAAACGATTGAATTTGGTGGGGGCTACGGTTGGCTGATGTGGGTCCGTCCACATAATGGTAAAAACGAGTTTTTAAGTTTAGATTTTTGTTTTGTGCAAGTGTTTCGTTTGTTGTTTGTTATGCTTTTCGTATTATTTTGTCCGTCTTACATTTTTACTATAGCACACAAACACAAACTACAACAGCTCTTGGATTCAATATACCAGCACACTTAGTAATGAATATGACGTAAACCATAAGTGAGATTGTTTAATAAACACTGTGTAGTGTTAATATTAATAAATAAATGTGTTGTCCGACAATATGTATTTGTCAATTGACATTTTACTTTCAGCATTTATATAGCATGACTTTCCCTTTATATGTCAGTTATTAATACAGTGCGCTTTAAATGGAATGTATTTATCATATGTATTGTACATACTTTTGTCAATCGTATGGGCCCGAAAGATAACAGCAGTCGATGTATAGATGTTTCAAGGTGTGCCAAATCCAACAAAAGTTGCTCGCGCACGAAGCACTTCCAAGCAAATGATCGCCTGTTTTTTTTTGCAATCGCCTGCAATCGTACCTCTAGAACAACGGAGAACAGTCAATTCTGAGTGGTACACAACCATTTGTTTGCCAGTTGTCCTCCCAGAAATCAGGAAAATCAACCGCCGAAGAGGGATCACTCTTCACTACGACAATGCGAGCTCTCACACATCGGTTCAAACAACTGCATTTTTGAGAACTCAAAACATCGATTTGAGCTGCCATAGCATGAGGCATGAATTTGGCTGTTGATTTGTGGTTAGTCGGAGACTGAAACATCTTGTCTTAAGGTTTACTCCAGTGGATAAGAGGCTAGCTACAATCCGCATAAAAGCCAAATTCTTCAACACCAGCCTTATTTGTTCCCATGCCCCGATGGAAAAAGAGGAATAACAGATAAAGAACATTTTCTACAAGCGCCTAGAAGGAAAATACGACCGCTGCCTCGCCCACCATAAACGTGTGAGAAACACCTAGTTTACTATAAGGCTTATTAGCGAAGTTTGTACCTTACTTTGGACATTTAGGACGTTTTTTTTATAACTACTGGCTGGGCCTGTATGCTTCGCTGCACCCATAAGTGTTTGCGGCCCCCTTTCGATTTGGTCGAAATTCGAAAATTATTTATATTCATATTTAACTCTCTAATAACTTTCATTAGAATACCATATTGTCCCGTTTGGTAAAAATGCCCATTTGAGGCATAATTTTGGGGTAGAGCGACCCGCCTGGGAATAGATTCCAAAACTTTTATGTAAGTTTCGTATTCTACTCTCAAATACGTTTCGTTTGAATCCCATATTGTCAGGATCAGCCCACATTCATTTGGGGCTGATTTTTGGGGTGGGGGGCCCCCTTGCGCCTTGATCCCAAATTTTAATATAAGTTTCGTATTTTACTTCCAATTACCTTCCATTTGATACCCATATTGCCTCAATCGGTAAACAAGTAATTTTTGTAGTTTTTGGTGGGCGGGCCTCACGACACGAAAGGTCCAATTGTTATATCAAGTTATGCTATATTCATATATACTTTTCATTTGATACCCATATTGTCGCAATCGGTAATCATGTTTGTTTGGATGGGTTTTTGGGTAGGGCGTCCCCCACGGTTATTTGACCCCAAAGTTTTATACCAATTTCGTGTTTTTGAGTTACCATAAGGTGGCATACAAGAGTTCACTTAAATCGATGCACCCATCTCCGAGATTTGCGTATTTTGAAAATTGCGGTAAGGGGGAGTTTCCTCCCCCTTTCGAATATCAAAAAATAAAAACCCTATTTTTTCAACTTTACTATGTGTGAAAATTTCATTAAAATCGCTGAAAAAAATGGCTGAAAATGTTTGAATATGTTCGGAACACGCATACAAACAAAGCGCAACAATTTAATTTTTGTACATAAGAAGATTGACACATTATTATCTAAAGCAACGTTTTGTCTATTAACAGTGAAAAAATAATGATATATCTATTCGCTCCGATTTTATAGTGCCTCAAAGTTACACGTCATTTTTATAAAATCCGGTAGACATTCAAATCAATGTCTACCGTCTAATTGTCTAATTGTCACTAAATTAATTAATTCAATTAATTTTTTTTAATTGAAACTGCTTCAGTCACGAACAAGATAATATCATTCACCTTTCTTGAAAAAGTATTTGAAAAGATTTCCAATTAAAAAAATTGAATATTTAATTAAAAAATTATTGAAATTTTCAATTGAGTTTTAAATTGATCCAATTAAAAAAATTTTTGAAATATTTCAAATTGTCAATTAATTTTTTAATCGATCCATTTAAAAATTGTTTTTTTTTTTTTGAAAATTCCAATTAATTTCTGCATTTGGTGCACAGATGTTTACCTCATGGAACATGTACTTAAGGTGCGTTGTTTAGGCAAAGGTCCGTGGGCACCCGTATAAATAAAAATCCCACGGCAGGGGTTAACAAAAACATTTTCGGTGTTGGGTAGGTGTGCCTATAGATTTGTTATTGTTGTAGTAGCAGTGTGTGCACTGAGACGGCAGCCGTTGGCCGATGAATGACTCCATCAGGTTAATCCGGCACATAAAACAGGCTGCCATGGTATTTCTATAGATTTGTCGAAAAGTGGAACGTATAGGGCTTTAATATCTCCATTTACATTTCTTAAGGGACGAAATACCTAAATTGAATTTGGTTAAGCACTTTATTCAAAAATTGATTAAAAAATGTTTGAATCAATTATTTTTTTAATTGAACATTCCAAATTTTCACTCACGATTGTGATTGAAAAAATCTCAGATTCAATTAAAAAGTTTATACATTTTTTAATTGAAAATGGCAAAATTTTCACTCGGGACTGTGATTGAAAAAAATAATCATATTCAATTGAAGAATGATTGAATCAATTAATTTTTTAACATAAAACGATTTTATTTTCATATAAATTTTTAAATGAAAATTTTTATTGGTAGAGGTCCTTCCCTTTCCAACAATCTTCCAAGCATTAACAATGTGAACGATAGTTCTTTTATAGTTGAAGTCCACCAACAAACCACGTCACATATCCCTATATATCCAAATCTCTAGGAAGTATAACAAAATAGAAATGATTTTGAGATCTGTCGCCATTCCCCACAAATATTCTAATTATTTCCTCTTCAATAACTAAACCTAATTAAAATGTATTGCTGGGTTACTTGGCAAACTATAAACGTGAGTATGTGTCTCTCTAACGTATACACCAGTGCATATGGGCATATGCAAGTGTATACATGTTAGTGTATATGTGAAAGACCATACAGTGGTTGTTGACTGATTGTAGTAGCCTGTTGTGTGCTGAATGTGGGGTTGAGTTGAGTTTCTGAGTAAGTGTGTGTTAGTAGTTGAAGTAAGCGGCTTTCGAATGTTACCAACAAGACGTCATTTCAGTCAAACTTTAGATTTCGTTAAAGAAAGGTTTATTCTCTTCTTCCAAAGCAGTGAAATAAAATAAAAAGAAAATACGCCAATATAAAATCGAAGCAAGTAAATTGGAAACGTCCAAATAAAAGAAAGAAGTGTTGAGTAAAAGAATGCCATAAAAATAAAAAAGCAAGTAAAACCCTGCAAAAAGTATGAATAATTCTGGCAAGAAATAAAATGTGAATTTTTTACCAAAAAAATCTTCAATAAGATAAGTGAAAAGTGCTGGAAAAAAGTGATAAAAGTCAAGAAACCTAAATTTAAAAAAATCATTTTGAAAAAAAGCAACAACAAATTCCTTTATCCCATTACTACATACATGAGAAGTTTCCCAAATGATTTCAATGAATGTGCTGCGGTGGCCGTTAAACAAAAACATCGTTGACTGATTGGTATGCTGCTCCAGCACTTGGTAAGTTCTCAACTTGGATACTTTTCTTTTGTCTTCGTTCGTCTATCTTAACACCAAAAACACAAAACAAACAAACAATGATGGAGAAGATGTAGAAGGAAGTGTTGCAGATGTACATATGTTGTATGTATGTCTGCGTGATTGAGGGGGGGAAATAAATACTTGAACATTGTCAACGCAAACTATCGTCATCATCAGCCACCATCACATCACCATCATCTTCAGTTTCATCGTAATGGCCATCGGAAAGTATAACATCATCAAACAACATCCATACATCCACAATCCATCCAGCCATCCATCTAGTTGAGAAGAGTGCGAATATCTCTGGAATGAGGTTGAGGAATTAGTTTCCACGCATCACAACTAGTTTTTCTTTATGAAAAATTGCTGTTTTTTTTTTTTCATTTATTTTCCTCATTCTTGCCAGTAGCGATGGCAAGTAAAGACTTTAAGACGTTTCTGCAAATGACATTAGCAACTTACAAACGATTGTATGCCCCATCCCATCCTAGACAAGACCATTCCATTCCATCCCATCCAATTTATCTATCTAGCTTAGCAGTCAGTCTGACGGCCAACCAAGCAGCAAGCCAGCCAGCCAACTATTTAACCAACTATTCACCATTGCGGCAGCTGCAAAACAAGAATAGATACACACACACACACACACACATTCACTCACTGCTGCCACACATGGGAAAGAACAGTAACATTAAATTACAATTTTTCAAATTGTATAAATATTTAAGAGCCATAAATTCATATTCAAGCAAATACTGCTATGGGAACACTTTCGTAACGCAAAATAGTTTCAAAATAGAAATATGAATAACGCTTTCAATTTAAATAGGTACCAACAATTTTTAAAGCTCAATTTCTTTGTTGAGCTCTACTGGGAAATCTTATGGAGTGGATTTAACAGAATCTGTTGAGGATAAGATATTTAAGCCACAATTTTGAATTGCAATTTAATAAATAAATAAAAAAAACGTTATTTATTATAGTAGCTGTTTGGGATCGAGTTCTGAAATCATATTCTTCAATTTGTTGATATCAAGTTGCAAGCCATTTTTCTACCCTGATATTTCTATTAAAATTAAATTTACCCCCCTCTGTCATACTTATGAAAAGACCTAGCCTACGTTTTCCCTGCATGATGTTCTAAGCTAATGTGCGGTATGAACAATGTAAAATTTCCCATGAACATTCCAATACGGAACAGGAGATATTTCTCTCATATCAACGAGTGCAATGTTTATTTGCCCATGAACATTTCATTAAGAAACAGCGGCAAACTTCTCATATATCAATGAGCGCTTTCCGATTCAAGTCATAAGGGGCCTTCCTTTCTGCCGAAACCGCCAGCAGCCAGCATTAGCAAAGAAAAACACACCGTTGAAAATGTTTTCAGATGTTAACGCTGGGATTTGAACCCAGGCGTACGGCGTCATAGGTGGACATGCTAACCTGTGCGCCATTGTGGCCGACGGTTGGCGAAATACTTCATCTATATCGGCATATGCAATGCAATTGTTCACAGATTTGAGGAAGTTATGCCTTCTGGAACCAACTGTTTCTTGATTATCAGTGCCTTCATTGATACCAAAAAGTTTGAGGATGCTCCAAAGCTGAAACTGGAACATTGATTTAAATGGTAGCTATATTACCCTATGGCCGGATTGAAACATATTTGATGTGGATGTGGATGTTGAAACATGAAACATTACAGCCAAATCGGAAATGAGATGTGCACTTCAGTTGCTCAAATCCAAAGATCTGCTAACAATCTATGGATCATTTATATGTAGTGGCTAGGTTTAGTTAAATTTTTGAATAGTGTGCTGGCTATAAACAGTCGCATGCCACTGTGAACATATGCCTAAGTCAGTAATCGCTTGCCTAAGTCAGTAATCTGTCAGGTGCTCACAAAATTCCTAATCGTTGTTCGTTTTATAACCCTAAATGGATTCAAGTCTGGTATCATATCAGCTCTTCAGTGCGGGGTTTGTTAGCCGCGTGTATATGGCATGTGTTAGCCAATATGACGTAAACACGGTGTCATTTGCTACAAAGCCGCTCCCTTAGTCCTGTTCACAAAAAAAAAAACGTTTGCGGTATCTTCACGACAAACAAAAGACTTTAATTGCAAAGTTATTCTTTTATTGTAACTGTGTAATGTTTCGCTTCAACATATCAAACGTTAGCCATAAACGAAGCACTATTGTACGTAACTAACATTGTTTGCTGAACATTTTTATACCCACCACTGAAGGATGGAGATATATTCATTTTGTCTTTCCGTTTGCAACACATCGAAATATCCATTTTCGACCCTATAAAGTATATATTCCTGATAGTCGTAAAAATCTAAGACGATCTAGCCATGTCTGGCCGTCTGTCCATCCGGCGGTCCGTCTGTCTGTTGAAATCACGCTACAGTCTTTAAAAATAGAGATATTGAGCTGAAACTTTGCACAGATTCTTTTGGTTAAGTTCGAAGATGGTCTATATCGGACTCTTGATATAGATCCCATATACAAGACCGATCCGCTGATTTAGGGTCTTAGGCCCAAAAAAAGTGGAAAGAAGTGGGAATTTGGGACAGTGAGTTGCATTAGGCTACTCGACATTCATCTTTTATTTGACCCAGATCGGTTCAAATTTGGATATAGATGCCATATAGGCCGATCTCTCGTTTTAAGGTCTTCGATCCATAAAAACCACATTTATTATTCGATTTTTCCGAAATTTGGAACAGTAAGTTGTATTAAGCCACTCGATATGCTTCTTCAATTTGACCCAGATCGGTCTAGATTTGGATATAGCTGCCATATAGACTGATCCGCCGATTTCGGTTCTAAGGCCCATAAACGGCGAACTTATTATCCGATTTTGCTGAAATTTGGGACAGGGAGTTGTGTTAGGCTCTTCGACATACTTCTTCAATTTGGCTCAGATCGATCCAGATTTGGATATAGCTGCCATATAGACCGATCTCTCGATTTAGGGTTTTGGGCCCATGAAAGGCGCATTTATTGTCTGATTTCGCCGAAATTTGGGACAATGAGTTGTGTTAGGCTCTTCAATTTTTTTTTGCAACTTGGCGCAAATCGATCTGGATTTGGATATAGCTGCCATATGGACCGATATCTCGATTAAAAGTCTTGGCTCTATAAAAGGCGCATTTATAATCCGATTTCATTGAAATTTGACACAGTGACTTATGTTAGGCTTTTCGACATCCGTGTCGTTTTTAGATATAGCTATTGAAAAATACCAATAATTTGTTATACACAATTGAACAATGACTTGTACTTATTGGTATTTGGTCCAAATTGGAACATATTTCGATATAGCTGCTATAGGGCATAAGGTATGCATTTTCACGGGATTTTGACGAAAGGTGGTTTAAATATATACCCCAGGTGGTTGGAATCCAAAGTTCGGCCCGGCCGAACTTAACGCATTTTTACTTGTTCATGCAAAGAATAGTTTTAATGAAAACACCGTTTTATACGAATAATACACCAAAATGAAAATCTTTACCATACCTTCCCCCATATGATGGGAGTGTACTAATTTCTTCATTCCGTCTGTAACACCTCGAAAATTTCGTCTAAGACTCCATAAAGTATATTTTCTTGATCCTTATGATATGTTAAGTCGATCTAACAATGTCTGCCCGTCTGTCGAAAGCACGCTAACTTTCGAAATAGTAAAGCTAGTCGCATGAAATACTTTTTATTAAGTAGCTGGGTTGGGATTACTAAGGAATAAGTTTTTGCTACGATATGACAATATTACGAAGCAATCATTATTATGAGTTTGACAGTAAGAGAGAGCGTCGAAGTGAAAACTTTGAAAGGTTTTATAAATGAGAGGTTGCAAATTTCTTCTGAAGTTTTCTTTTCCAATGGAAATTTCTTACTCTTCAAAAGATTTTGTGGCAAATTGTTTCTGGGAAAGTACGCGAACACACCTAATATTACGCAGCAATCAGTAAACAAAACGCATCTGTTTGAATTTATCGGGTCGCTGGTACACAAATCGGCACTCATCTGCAGGTTAAGCTTTCTTGATAGCATATATTCAATGAACATATATTCGGAAAAAGAAATTCCTTTAACAAAAAGAATATCGATACGAGAAATTGTAACCGGAGAATGGGAAACTTGCTCCAAGAACTATTGTTGTTTGGTTCAAGAAAACGGTAGATAAGTTGGTGATAACTGACATAGTTTGTATACCAAAATAAAGTTTAGGCTTACCTTTTTATAACCTCCACCATAGGATAGGGGTATACTAATTTCGTCATTCTGTTGGTAACTCCTCCAAATATTCCTCCGAGACCACATAATGTATATATATTTTTGATCGTCATGTCGCTTTAAGTCGATCTAGCCATATTTGTCCGTTCGTCCGCCTGTCTCTCGAAAACACGCTAACTCTCGAAGGAGTTAGTGTAGGTCGGCTGAGATAGTAAATGGGCCATATCGGTCCATGTTTTAATATAGCTGCCCTATAAACCGATCTTGGATCTTGACTTCTTGAATCACTAGAGGGCGCAATTCTTATCCGATTTGGCTGAAATTTTGCATGAGGTGTTTTGTTATGATTTCCAACAACTATTTTGAGTGTGGTTCAAATCGTTCCATAACCTCATATAGCTGCCATATAAACCGCTCTGGGGTCTTAATTTCTTCAGCCTCTAAAGGGCGCAATTCTTAGCCGATTTGGCTTAAATTTTGCATGAAGTGTTTAGTTGTAACTTCCAACAACAACCATGCTAGGTATAGTTCAAATCGGTCCATAACCTGATATAGCTGCCATATTAACCGATCTTGAATCTTGACTTCTTGAGCCACTAGAGAGTGCTATTCTTATCCGATTTGGCTGAAATTTTGCAAGAAGTGTTTTGTTATGACTTCCAACAATTGTGCCAAATATGGTTTTAATTGGTCCATAACCTGATATAACTGCGATATAAACCGATTTGGGATATTGACTTCTTTGATTATCCGATTTGGCTGAAATTTTGTACAACGACTTCTCTCATAACCTTCAACATACGTGTCAATTATGGTCTAAATCGGTCTAGAGCCTGATACAGCTCCCATTTAAACTGATCTCCCTATTTTACTTCTTCAGCCCCTTAAGGGCGCAATTTTTATTCAAATGAAATTTTACGCAACGACTTCTACCATGATCTCCAACATTCAATACAATTATGGTCCGAATCGGACTATAACTTGATATTATAGCTCCAATATCATTGAAATTCTTTCCTTTTATCATATGTTGGAGATACCTGGAAAAGAACTCGACAAATGCGATCCATGGTGGAGGGTATATAAGATTCGGCCCGGCCGAACTTAACACGCTTTTACTTGTTAGGTCTTGTTTATTATACCAGCTGTCATATAATCCTCATAACTGAAGAATATAAAAACCAGTAAGGAAGGGCAAAAGTCGGGCGGTGCCGACTGTATAATACTCTACACCTACCCAATAAGTACAATGTGGAACCAATTTTGATGGATCTCGCCGAGCAAATATGTTCAAACTGTAATAACTACGGTTGACAAATGACAACATTATTGCAAATTACCCAAAATCTGACGAACATATATATGGGAGCTATATCTAAATCTGAACCGATTTCGAGAAAACTTCTTAGTTAATGTGGTAGTCGGCGAGGAAAGAGTTGTGCGATATAAATATATGACAGCTATATCTAAATCTGAACCGATTTCTATAAAATTCATCTATAATGTTGAGAAGCAAGGGAAAATCGTTCCTGCCATATTTCGAGAGAATCGATTAACAAATGACCATTTTTTGCAATATTACTGCAAATCGGACGAAAATATATATATTTAAGAGCAATGTCTAAATCTGAACCGATTTCGAGCGAACTTTATAGACATTGTGGAAGTCGTCGATTTATTGACCAATAAATGCGCTTGCAGTGGCTCTAGGAGTGAAAATCGGGCGATATATACATATAAGAGCTATATCTAAATCTGAACCGATTTCTATGAAATTCACCATTAATGTCAAGAGTCATTAGACAATCCTTCCTGCCAAATTTCGAGAGAATCAGGTAACAAATGACAATTTTATTGCATTATTACTGTAAATCGGACGAACATATATATGGGGGCTATATCCAAATCTGAACCCATTTTAATGAAATTCACTTGTAATATCGGGAAATGGGAAATCCTTCCTGACAAGTTTCGAGGAAATCGGTTAACAAATGACCATTTTTTTGTAGTATTACAGCAAATCGGACGAACATATATTTGGGAGCTATAGCCAAATCTGAACCGATTTTTTCCAATTTCAATAGGCTTCGTATCTAGGCCAAAAAAGCATGCCCATACCAAATTTTAAGACGATCGGATGAAACCTGCTACCTGTAGTTTGTACACAAATTAACATGGACAGACAGACAGACGGACATAGCTAAATCGAATCAGAAAGTGATTCTGAGTCGATCGGTATACTTATCATCGGTGTTACAAACTAATTCACAAAGTTATAATACCCTGTACCACAGTAGTGGTGTAGGGCATAAATAGGAGATCCCATTCCCCTAAACATCATCAATCATTTTGATCTCGAGTCCACCTCACAAATCACAGTTAATCGAATAAACTGATCTTAATAAAGTTTAAAAAAAGGTTACTCTTTCAAGTATTTTGTTATGCCTCATCATAATAGACAACTCTATCAAAATGTGATATATAACATGCACGCACCTTTGTACGTGTTTGATATAAAACTTTTCAATAGTATTCTATCCATTTTTCATATTTGGAAAATTTGAACTAATTTTCTGGGAACTCTATTAACAACATTCTTAGCCAAAAGGAAAATCAACTTTCATAATTTCTCTTGTGAAATACATTCGCCCAGAAGTGGCACGGCTGTGTTTGAGTGGGAGTAGCTTTGGAAATAAAAACACTTACATACATACACACATACGAGCAAGCATGTATGGATGTATAAACAACCATACCATACAATAGATATGAGCATGTTTGTCTGAGAAGTGGATCTTGCATATATCCCATGGCCCTGGATTGACAGCATCCCACTTAAGACAAAGAATAATGGAGTCGTGAAAACTTTTGTGTCACGTTTATGTGGCCATGAACCGCATTTCTGAATTTCCTTTCCCCATGGGAGCGCTACAGAGACTTAACTGAAATAACAACAGCAACAAAGACAAAAAAGAAAATCTAAAGAAAATACAAGGGTAAATGAAAAACTGAAAAACCTTCTTCATTCCCATTCATATGTTTTTTTTTTTTGTTTTTTTTTTTTTTGTTTTGTTTTTTTTTTTTGTTTTTTTTTTTTTTTTTGAAAACACATACATTTACACAAGTATTTCTGTCTTATGTATGGCTGTGTGAGTGTGAGCTTGAAGTCTTTCATTTCTCATACACAACAAAACTGCAACACAGAACTTCAAATTAACAAAAAAAAAAACGTAAATATTTTAGAAAGTTGTTTACATGAATTTCGTTAAAGTTTCTTAATCTCTTTGCCTGCACTCGTAGTCTCTCATAGTTTCTCTTCCGTTTGATTTCAAAGAGTTACCATATGGAGGCAAACCATTAACGGGCAAATATCCACATACATATGAAACAAAAAAAATATCTTTAATGAAATAAGGTTCAAGCATTTAAAATACCCCCAAAAAGAATCCTGAAAAAGAACAAAAAAAACTTAAATTTGAGAGCGAAAACAAATTTTGAAACTAAAATATCAATAACTGATATGAAAGAGTTCTAAAAACATTTCGAAAAAAAGGATTTTTTCTGCCATACGTCTAATATACGGTAATGAAGACGGATTGATACTATATCTATATTATAAACAAGTAAAAAGGTTCGGTAGGGTAGAACTTTGGATACCCACCACCTCGGGTATATGAAAACCCCCATTCCACACAATCCTGTGAAAATTGAATAATTTTAGCACTCAAATTCGTCCGTACCGAATTGAGTAGTCTAATAAATATAAGTCACTGTGGTCCTATAAATATAGGCACTGCGTCAAATTTCAACGAAATCGAATAATTTAAATCGAGAGATCGTTCTATATGGCACCCTTAACCAAATCTGGACCGATCTGGACTAATAGTGGCTGGTTTCGAACATACTTTATTCAGGTCCAGAGAACTCATATACAAGTAACATATTCAGACAATAAATCAATTTTTGATGGAATTAAGACCCTAAATTGGAAGATCGGTCTATATGACAGCTATTTCAATATAGTATGACCTGATTCATATGTGGGTCGGATGGCGGGAGACTTAAACCAACTCACTATTTCAAATTTCGACGAAATCGTGTAATAAATAAAGCTTTTATGAGCTTCAGACCCTTGATCGGCAGCTGTATCTAAATATAGTTCAATCTGAGCCATATTTAGATCGGATATCGGGAGGCTCAAAACAACTCAAATTTCAGCGAAATCGGATGAAAAAAAAGCTTTTTTGTGCTTGAGACCCCCTATCGGCAGACCGGTCTATATGGCAGCTTTATCCAAATATAGTACGATCTAAACCATATTTAGGCCGGATGATGGGAGACCTTAACCTACTCACTGTTTAAAATTTCAGCGAAATCGGGTAATAAAGTAAGCTTTTATGGGCTTTAGACCCCTTATCATAAGATCGGTCTATATGACAGCTATATATCAATATAGTCCGATCTGAACCTCACTTGGGTCAGATGTCGTGAGGCTTAATATAACTCACTGCTTAAAATTTCAGTGAAATCGTGTAATAAATAAAGCTTGTACGGGCTTCAGACCCTTTATCGGGAGATTGGTCTATATGGCAGCTATATCTAAAAGTACTCCGATCTGAACCATATTAAGGTCAGATGTTGGGAGGACTAAAACTACTCACTGTTTCAAAATTTCAGCAAAATCGGATGAAAAATAAAGCATTTATGAACTTTAGATCCTTTATCGGTAGATCGGTCTACATAGCAGCTATATCCAACTATGGTCCGATTTGGCCTGTTCAAGAACTTAACCAGCGTGTATCCAAAAGACGTTTGTGTGCAAAATTTTAGCTCAATATATCAATGTTTGAAGGCTGTAGAGTGATTATAACAGACGGACGGATAGACGGACAGACGAATAGACGGACAGATACACGGACATCGTTAAATCGTCGTAGAATTTTGCGACGATCCGAAATATATATACTTTATAGGGTCGGAAATTGATATTTCGATGTGTTGTGCGCTATTTGTGTTGCTTACAGTAACTTAAAAGATTCGTCTCGCCCAAAAAATGGAATTAAATCGTGCGATTCTTTTCTACAACTTTCGACGTGGATTAACTCAACAACAGTGCATCGATGAATTCAATTCAATTTTTGGCGATGAAGCTCCATCAAGGACCAGTGTTTATCGATGGTATGGTGAATTCAAAAGTGTATAAATCTTAATGGGTAATATTTTAAAAAACAATAAAGCGATTTTCGATGGTTAATATTTTTTTGTATATTCTCTAATCCTGAAATATAAAAGGCATTCGCCGTATTTGCTTATCGACTCTGGTCTAGTTCAGCGGCAACCAATCGATTTCTGCTGCCCTGTGTTTGTTTAACCGGTATCCTTTTCGCCACCACGTCGGACACTAGCACTTGGGTAAAATGTTCTTTCCAAACCCTCAGCACGCTATCTGTGTCAGTTACCAGATTTCCTTCTTTGTCTCTGCAGGAGGATATGCATGCAATAAAGCCATCGGTTTGAACTTTAATTCTTTGGTAGAATTTTCGAACTTCATTCTCGGGTCGCTCACACTCACGTCTTTCCATTTCCATTTTCTTTCTGCAGAATGGACATTTCTCCTCTCACTTTTTCTGGCGATACCTCTCCTTGTTACTGATTGCAGGGTTGCACTGTATGCCGCATTCTTGGCTTCAGTAGCATTTCGACACTCTTGGTGGTACCATGGGTTTTTTGGGAGAAGCTTCTGGTACCCATATACGGATTTCCTGGCATTTTCCATAGAATAGCCAATAGTTTGCCACTTCGCCGTTGTATCATCGCGACAAGAAGTGCTTTCACCAAGCAGTTGGTCAGTCGAGTGGAATTTGTCGTTGGCATCTGTTGCGCTTGCTGCTTTTCAATGTCCAGCTTTCGTACAGGTTCAGATCGTACTTTTCTCGCCACGCTCAAACGGGTTCGGATATTTGCTTGCACAAACTAAATGATCCGAATCTATTTTCTCTTCTCAGATCAACCGTATATTAAACACGCTGAATGAATTCATTCCATCTGTAACAACGTGATCAATTTGGTTACTAACTTCATGCTCTGGGGACAACTATATGGCTTGCAGAATTAGTTTATGTTGAGATCTGATGCAGCTTACTACCATGTTTGTTGCCATCGCAACATTATAAGCGGACGTTATCTCGTAGAGGAATTTTCCGACTATTGGGCCAAAAATATTTTCCCTCCCTATATTTGCTCTCAAATTTGCCAGAACGATTTTAATATCATGAGCGAGGCAGCGGTTTGGTGTTGATGCGACGCCTTTCCTGATCCATCGCACTTCCTGTAAGGCGGTAATATCTGCCATGTACTTTTCCAATATATCCGCCATTGCGTATACTGCACTTTATCTATAAGGAGAGTCAACATTCCAGGTGTCCTTTTTTCGTTTGCGTGGGCTGCCAACGTTAGGGGAGTCTGTTTTTCTATTATCTTGTTTCTCAGTGGGATCACATGTACATTTGTCGCGAGCCGCTTTCTTCAAGTTCTCCTCGAGTCGTCCCCAACCTGGGAACAGACGCTGATGTTGGCCATTGGAAAGTTTCAACTACTGGACAATATTTTATCGTTTGTCGTCGTTTTGTTTTATAAAAAGTGTTAGGGAAGAAGACTAATCAGTGAATTCAGCCACTGACTTTTTCCAAGTGGTAGTTATGTTGTTGTGGAGGCCACCGTAGCGTAAAGGCTAGTGTGTTCGCTTTTGACGCTGAACGCCTGGGTTCGAATCCTTGCGAGAACATCTGAAAATCCTAATGCTGCCGACATTTGTGAGAAACTGTACCATTTGGTACGGCAACCGTGTTAAAGTGGTGTCACACTGCGGCTATAAAAAGGAGATCCTGATCATTAAGAGGTGTCGTACTCGGGTATAAAAAGAGGTCTCTTGTCAATGAGCTGAAACTTGAATCGGACAGTACTCATTAAAATGTGAGAAGTTTGCCCCTGTTCTTTAATGGAATGTTCACGGGCAAATTTGCAATTTGCAGTTATTTTGTTGATTTCCTGTTGTGTTGGAGGTAATAATATTCATTAAGCTCAAACAGGTGAGCAATCTCGCTCAAGTCCACAGGACCGATCACCGCGGGAACATTTGGGTCATTGGTTACTTAAAGACCCCAATAACTCGCCTTTTCATATCAAGTATTATAGGCACTCCATATTTAAGCAAGAGTCGTTGCCGCCGGGCCTCTCACTAAGACTGACTTTGCTTTCGCAGCCAAACTCATTTATTGTTTCATGGCAGCTGTAATACAATGCATCGCCATTCAGCGTTGCCACCACTGTTTTGCCATTCTGCAGATTTTCCTGGTTAGGTTAGGTCAGATTTAAGTGTAAATCGGCCGTCAGACTATCTTAGACGTTTTCATGTATTGTGATACAACAGTAAGAAGATACGGAAGATGCTTTCTAGTTCCAACCTATGATCCATCCAGATCGCATTAAAAAACCCAACAGCTTGGGAATTTTCACATTCGATAATTCAGATAAGTTACGAAAGAAATGAGAACCTAAAGTAGTGTGCTAATATCGGCCTAAAACTTCCCCAGTACATCCTGGAATTCCAAGTAAATGACGATGAGGAAACTTTCCGTTCAGTGTAAAAGATCCCATTTTCAGGTCCTCGTATGCCCATTATATTGCCTAAAATTGTTAACTTTGTTGTGAAACATTACATTATCGAAATGCCGATTGTTGAAATGATGAAAATCTTCTCAAAATATTAGCAATATCATAACAAAAAATAAAACTAACAATAATAAATACATATATTCACTTACTTGATGTCATCCAAACCAAAATGACTATCTAAATAATCATCACCCACATTGTTACGAAGGATGTTGAAAACAGATACAAATACAAACACACGAAGAAAATACGATTTTAAAACTTATTTGCATACTGATGGAACATCCTTATTTGATATTTACGTATTCATATTCACATCAAACACATATTTGAATATATCAACCATGCTTAATATACGCTGACTTTAGAGCATGAAAGGGTAAACATTGTTTGATGTAGCAAAAAAAAGTGTAACAACTGAAATACATTGGTATGAAACATCCGAGAATCTTAAATGTAATCCCTTTTAATGAGAGTGCATTGCACTTTGGGAACAATTAGAGTGCGTCACTGTTCAAATGAATCGAAATATGAATTTTAAAATCAGCACGATGTATTCCCCTCCCAGACACAATATTAAATCGGTACAATACATCGTCGAACTATTAAAAAACTCTAGGAGATCATTTTATCATAGGTGGGGACTTTAATACAAAAAACAAATGCTAGGGATCCAGACTAATAACACCGAAAGATTGTGAGTTATTCAATGCTTGTAGAACTACAAAATGGTAAATGTTTTCTGGAAATGAACCTACACACTTGACATCAGACACCGATGTCAATTAAAATACTTAAGAAAATATTAGAATAGAATTAAAATACTTACTAAAAATTTAACCAGATGTGAAAAAATCTCCAGGTTATGATTTCATTACTGCCAAAATAGTTACAAATCTGCCGGATAAAGCGTTAAGAAAATTAATATATATTATAAACACATGCTTTAGATTACGACATATTCCACTTGAGTAAAAGATATCAGACATTATTGTTATACCCAAACTAGACAAACCACCACATGAAGTGACATAGTATAGACCGATATCTATACTTTCCATCATATCAAAGTTTTTCGAAAAACCAGTAATGAAGGGCAAAAGTCGGGCGGTGCCTACTCCTACCCTAAAAGTACATTGTGGGAGCTACATCCAATTCTGAACCAATGTTAATGGACTTCGGCGGATGTTTTCGGATGGGTAATTAAACAATCCGTATCAGATTTTGAGCAGATATGTTCAAACTGTAATAACTACGGTTGACAACGGTGACATTATTGCAAATTACCCAAAATCTGACGAACATATATTGCGAGCTAAATCTAATTCTGCACCGATTGCGAGCAAACTTCTCATATAGGGTGTTAGTCGTTGGGAAAAGCGTTGTGCAAAATTTTAGCAAGATTGATCAAAAAATGTGCTTGCAGTGGAAATCGGGCTATATGACAGCTATATTTAAATATGAGCCGATTTGTCGAGAGTTATATGAAAATCCTTCCTTCCAAATTTCGAGAGAATCGGTTAACAAATGAGTGCTTTATTGCAATATTTATCAAAATCGGACGAACATATGTATGGGAGCTGTATCTAATTCTGAACCGATTTCGAACAAACTTCTCAGATAGGAGTAGAAAAGGAGGAGAAAATCGGGCGATATATCTAAATCCGAAACGATTTTCATAAAATTCACCATTTACGTCGAGAGTCAAGAGAAAATCCTTCCTGCCAAATTTTGAAAGAATCGGTTAATAAATGACCACTTTATTGCAATATTACTGCAAATCGGGCGAACTTATAAATGGGAGCTATATCTAAATCTGAACAGATTTCTTACAAACTTTATAGACATTGTGGAAGTCGTCGAGGAAAGTGTTGTACAGTGAAAATCAGGCGAATATATATATCGCCTGATTTTCAGTTCTTGAGCCACTGCAAGCGCATTTATTGACCAATCTCCCCAAAATTTTGTACAACACTTTCCTCGACGACGAGAGCTACATATAAAACTTACCGGATTTCTATGAAATTCACCGGTAATGTCGAGAGTTATAAGAAAATCCTTTTTGCCAAATTTCGAGGGAATCGGTTTACAAATGACCATTTTATTGTATTATTACTGCAAATCGGACAAACATATATATATGGGAGCTATATCCAAATCTGAATCGATTTTTTCCAAAAGCCTTCGTCTCTAGGCCAAAAACATGCCTGTACCATCAGATGAAAACTGCGACCTGTACTTTGTACACAAATTAACATGGACAGACGGACAGACAGACGAACATAGCTAAATGGAATCAGAAATTGATTCTGAATCGATCGGTACACTTATCAATGGGTCTATCTCCCTTCCTCCTGGGTGTTACAAACAAATGCACTAAGTTATAATACCATGTACCTCAGTAGTAGTGTAGGATATAACTATTACTAAAAAGTGTCCAATCAACACTAAGAAGTCGGCGATTGATTCCAACCATCAGTTTTGGTTTATACACAATCACTCAACTGTTCACCAGGTTCATCGAATAATAGATATTGCGAACAAATAAACGCAATAATGTTTGTTCCGCAGTATTTCTCGACGTTGGTCAAGACATCGAGGCTTGTTATACAAATTATTTTAGCAATTTTATGAAATTATAAAATCTTATCTTGAGATTCGTTCTTTTCGTGTTAAAATTGAACATGAATACTCAATCATTAAACCGATTAATGCCAGTGTACCACAAGGAAGTATCCTCTGGCTAATCCAATTTTTTTTATACACTCGCGATATTCCTCATACGTCAACTGCTACTATTGCTACATGATACTGCAATCCTCATTAGTGCCAAAATGGAAACTTCTCGCACAATCGCCACTAATTCTTCCACCTTTGGCTTTGCATTCACACAAATTACGGATAATTAATAAAAACCCAAAAAAAAATGCTGTGTTTCTTTTTCATTTATTGAAAACTAATTCCTCATTTTCATGGATTTTCTTTTAGGAAAATTAATTTTCATACATATTCGTCGCTTCTCTGGAAAAATATATTTCGATTGATGTCAATTTTATGAAAATCCATTCATCTGTTTGGCCGTAATATGCACCACTAAACCGCCTTTATAAAACCCTTGGCCGTTCAATAATATATTACTATTTTTATAACTTAAAATAAAGCAAAAAAAATTAAATATATTTTTGGAGTATTAAATATATTTTTGGAGTCGTCAAATTCAATTCTAGTTCAACACTAACTAAATGTTATTAAATCATGCTTATTCTGAGAAAGTTATTGTGAACTCAACAATTGAAAATTGTAAACATTTTAGTAACATATACTGAACTAAAAATCCAATTTTCTTTAAAAGATCAACCAGCGACATATTCGTCGCTTCTCTGGAAAAATATATTTCGATTGATGTCAATTTTATGAAAATCCATTCATCTATTTGGCCGTAATATGTACCACTAAACCGCCTTTATAAAACCCTTGGCCGTTCAATAATATATTACTATTTTTATAACTTAAAATAAAGCAAAAAAAATTAAATATATTTTTGGAGTATTAAATATATTTTTGGAGTCGTCAAATTCAATTCTAGTTCAACACTAACTAAATGTTATTAAATCATGCTTATTCTGAGAAAGTTATTGTGAACTCAACAATTCAAAATTGTAAACATTTTAGTAACATATACTGAACTAAAAATCCAATTTTCTTTAAAAGATCAACCAGTAATAAGTTTCAGAAGGGTTATCGTCGACGACAATATGCTTTTACCCATGTTTAGTAAAGTGCTTGCTTATTACAAAGAAATTTGTAATAAGGAAAATTACTAAAACCACCTGAGTTTTTAACTACAATATTTCATCTATACTCATGAATAGTTAGTTTTATCTCAATTTTCTTACGAATTTTAAACATTTTTTACTAAACGTGAGTAAGGATTATTAACTAATGTATACTATGTAATCAACTAATATTTAAGATAAGCATTTTTGTGAGTGTAGGCACCCGCACTGATAGAAAAAGCACATTGCTAAATCATGCACTAATGTTGCCATTTCGAGTATCATACACAGAAATATTTTTAATAGTCGTCTAGATTTTGTGAACACACGTTGTGAACAGAATTCCTTCAAAATGTGTATGCATACCAAACTTAAGCTTAAATGACTGTAAAAACATTGCATGTACATAGCCGGCTGTGGTGCAATATGATGAGGTATTGCTAAACATTCAATGGAATGGATTCAACACAGGTTCGATACTCAACAGAATACAACAACGTTTTCAATCTTTTAAAAAACTGTGCACTAGACGTTGTGAAAGGGATGAAGTTTCATTCTGTTATTCGGTTAACGAATATTAATGGTTGGTCGGATAACATATGCATGTGTGTTGATTCACTTTTAGGAACCAATGTATGTCCGGTCACTTTGTCAACACCATGCTGGATGGTGCAGCTTTTGCTTGCCGTTCTTGTTGCTAATACCCTCAAGATGTTTACCCTCGATGTCTTCGCGTTGACACTGTATCATCACACACCTTGCATTTCGACCGGATTTCCACCTTCATGGCCACCTGCTGTCAGGCAGTCGGAAGCAGAATTTTTTATCTAAGTCCTCGATGTAAACGCTGAGGCCTGTACTTCCATCCCAGCATGACCTACTAGATAGCAATACCATAGTTCCGTCAAACCAAGACCAATATTGTCACCTGCGTCTCGCACTCGCCTTCAAGTACTTTCTCAGATATTTGAACCGTCAGGTTTTCTATCATCGCTTCGATTCTGCCCCACCGTAGGATGGGGGTATACTTCGTCATTCCGGTGGTTACACCTCGTCAGTGATAGTACGTCTATCGAAAACACGCCTACTTTCGTACGTGAAAATCTAACCACTTGAAATTTGCACAACTTCTTCTTTGGATATCGGTCAGTTGAGATTGCAAGTTGGTCATATTGGTCAATGTTTGATACAGCTCCCATTCAAACCGATATCCCCATTATACTTCATGGGCCTCTAAAGGACGCAATTCTTATCCGATTTGCCTGAATTCTTGCACATGGTGTTTTGTTATGACTTCCAACAACGCATAGTGAGAAAGGAAAATCAAATAGAGAAAATAAGTCTGCCATTTTTGAACGGATAAAGATATCGTCTCGAAATTTAAATCGGTATAGCCGAGGTTTTGACCATGATGTGCAAAACTTCGGGGCCATTTGATGGGTCTTCAAAGTTCGTCACCTCAAAGTTGGTCACCTGCTCCAAAACCCCTACACCCTTTGTGGACATACCCTTAATGTAGATGCGTTTTAAATGCATTTTTATAACCAAAACCTAAGAATGGGGTTATATTCATTTTGTCATTTGGTTTGCAACATATACCGATTACTTCCCGATTACACCCATATAGACCGATTACTTCCCGATTTCGATTAAATTTGCCACAATGAGTTGTGTTAGGCTCTTCGACATCCGTGCTTTACATAGTCCGTGCCTGTCAGATATACCGATCTGCCGATTTATGGTCTAGAGCCCACATAAGGCGCATTTATTATCCTATTTCGCTGAAACTTGTCATAATGAGTTGTCTTAAGCTTTTTGACATATATGTGGTCCCGACTGGTCAATATTTGGATATAGCTTTCATATATACCGATTTCCTGATCTAAGTCTAGAGCAATTATTACTTGATTTCGTTGAATTTGGCACAATTAATTGCGTTGGGTCCCTCGACAATCGCACCGAGTATGGTCTATACCGGGCTACATTTGGATATAACTGCCATATATACCGATCTTCCGATTTAAGGTCTTGAGCCCCCAAAAGGTGCATTTATTATTCGATGTCGCTGAAATTTGGCACAATCACTTGTGCAAAGCTCCGTGCCTGATATAGTCCCGATCGGTCTATATTTGGATATAGCTTTCACATATACCGATCTGCCGATTTATGGTCTTGACTGCACAAAGGAGCATTTACTATTCGATGTCATATATACCGATCCGATCTTTGTCCAGGGGCCACAAAAGGCGCACAATGGTCTAACACCCCATAAAGTTTATATATTCGTGATCGCCATGATATTTTACGTCGATTAAGCCATGTCCGTCCGTCGGTCGGGATTGTAAATGCACCAATGTCTCGATTATACTTCTCTCCCGATAATACTTCTCTAGAGAACTCAATTCTAATCCGATTTCGCTGAAACTTTTTACTATGATGTTTTCAATGACCTCCAACACACGTGCCAAGCATGACCTGAATCGGTCTTAAATGTTATATAGCCCCATATAAACGATCTCACGATTACACTTTTTTAGCCCCTAGAGGGCGCAGTTCAACGACTTATCCTATCACCTTTAACATACGTTACAAATATAGTCTGAATCGGTCCATTACCTGATATAGCTCCTCTATAAACCGATCTCCCGACTTTTCTTCTTAAGCCCCTATAAGGCGCAATTCTTATCCGTCCAAAGATTGAAGAATTTTTGCAAAATTTCAAGCGTCTAGCTTTTCTCCTTCAAATGTTAGCGTGCTTTCAACAGACAGACGGTCGGACGGACAGACGGACGCACATGGCTAGATCGACATAAAATGTCATGACGATCAAGAATATATATACTTTATGGGGTCTTAGACGCATATTTCGAGGTGTTACAAACGGAGTGAAGAAATTACTATACCCCCATCCTATGGTGCAGGGTATAAAAATAGAGATATTGAGCGGAAACTTTGCACAGATTCTTTTTTTTGTCCATAGGCAGGTTAAGTTCGAAGTCAGACTATTTCTTGATATAGCCCCCATATAGACCGACCTGCCGA